>NW_028324301.1:25767077-25793217 GCF_058129835.1 Hydra viridissima
TAATCTAGATTTAAAAGAGGAACACTACGCTAATTTTGCTTTGAAAAAACTCTCGAAAACTACCTTATTCGATAGAGATAGCACACAAGTTTAAAAAAGTGTATCTAGTCATCCACTTCTTCTACAGCAAAGTAGCGAGGCTTTCTATGCACTTTTACTCTCTAACATTATGCATTTTACTCTCTATTTTTGCGCAAAGGGTTTTATTTAATTCAATTTAAACATGCCTAGTAGATATTTTATGTTGTTGGTTTTTTATGCAGCCTAACTTTAGCTACATCTATTTGTCTTATATTTTATTTTATGTTTTTGTGTTCTGTGATGTCAAGCTACATAAGCTAATGTTAAAAGAGGAAAGCTACGCTAACTTTTCTTTGAAAAACTATTCAAAATCTACCTTTGAGATAATCTAGATTTAAAAGAGGAACACTACGCTAATTTTGCTTTGAAAAAACATTCGAAAACTACCTTATATTTTATCTTGCCTTTGTTAGTTTTGTGTTTTATTATGTCAAGCTTCATAATCTAATCTTAAAAGAGGAAAACTGCGCTAACTTTCCATTGAAAAAGTACTCAAAAAGGACCTAAATCGATATAGATAGCTCACGATTTTAAAAAGTTGCATATAGTCATCTTCTTCAGCAAAGTATCGAGGCTTTTTATGGATTTTTACTGTCTAACTTTCCCATATTTGCGCAAAGGAATTTATTTAGTTCAACTTAAACATGCCTAGTAGATAATTATGTTGTTTGTTTATTATGCAGTGTAAACTTTGTTTCATCTATATTTTACGTTTATCTTATATTTTATTTTGTCTTTTTGAGCTTTGTGTTTTGTGATGTCAAGCTACATAATCTAAACATAAAAGAGGAAAACTACGCTAACCTTTCTTTGAAAAACTATTCAAAATCTACCTTTAACAAAGTTGCGAGGCTTTTAATGCTTTTTTACTAACATACCTATATTTGCGCAAAGGATTTTATATAATTCAATTTAAACATGCCTAGTAGATTATTATGTTGTTAGTTTTTTATGCAGCTTATCTTTAGTTTCATTTATATTATGTTTTAGGTTTATCTTATATTTTATCTTATCTTTTTGAGTTTTGTGTTTTGTGATGCCAAGAATTTTAAGCTAAACTTAAAAGAGGAATGCTACGCTAACCTTTCTTTGAAAATCTATTCATAAACTACCCTAGACAAAAGCTAGATTTAAAAGAGGAAAACTACGCTATTTTTGCTTTGAAAAAACTTTCGAAAACCACCTTAATCGATAGAGATAGCACACAATTTTAAAAAGTTGCATATAGTCATCCACTTCTTCTGCAGCAAAGTAGCGATGCTTTTTATGCACTTTTTCTCACTAGTTTGCTTATATTTACGCAAAGGAATTCATTTAATTCAATCCAAGCATATATAGAAGATTATTATGCTATGATTTTTTTTTTCTTTTATGCAGCCTAACAATTATTTCACCTATATTTTATTTTACGATTAACTTTTATCTTACTTTTCTTTTTTGAGTTTTGTGTTTTGTGATATCAAGCTACATAAACTAAACTTTAAAGAGGAAAACTACGCTAACCTTTCTTTGAAAAACTATTCAAAAACTACCTTTAACAAAGTAGCGAGGCTTTTTCTCTCTAACATACCTATATTTGCGCATAGGATTTTATTTAATTTAATGTAAACATACCTAGTAGATTATTATGTTGTTGGTTTTTTATGCAGTCTAACTTTAGCTTCATCTGTATTTTATTTCACGTTTATCTTATATTTTATTTTGTCTTTTTGAGCTTTGTGTTTTGTGATGTCAAGCTACATAAGCTAAACTTAAAAGAGGAAAGCTACGCTAACCTTTCTTTGAAAAACTATTCAAAATCTACCTTTGAGATAATCTAAATTTAAAAGAGGAACACTGCGCTATTTTTGCTTTGAAAAAACTTTCGAAAACTACCTTATTCGATAGAGACAGCACACAAATTTAAAAGTTTGTATCTAGTCATCCACTTCTTCTACAGCAATGTAGCGAGGCTTTTTATGCACTTTTACTCTCTAACATACCTATATTTGCGCAAAGGATTTTATTTAACTCAATGTAAATATACATAGAAGAGTATTGTTACCCGTTTATTTTATGCAGCCTAACTTTAATTTCATCTATATTTTATATTGCGTTTACCTTATATTTTGTCTTGCCTTTGTTAGTTTTGTGTTTTGTTATGTCAAGCTTCATGATCCAATCTTAAAAGAGGAAAACTGCGCTAACTTCTCATTGAAAAAGTACTCAAAAAGGACCTAAATCGATATAGATAGCTCACGATTTTAAAAAGTTGCATATAGTCATCTTCTTCTTCAGCAAAGTATCGAGGCTTTTTATGGACTTTTAATCTCTTATTTACCCAAATTTGCGCAAAGGACTTTACTTAATTCAACTTAAACATGTCTAGTAGATTATTAAGTTGTTTGTTTTTTATGCAGCCTAACTTTAGTTTCATTTATATTTTATTTTACGTTTATCTGATATTTTATCTTGTCTTTTTGTGTGTTGTTTTGTCAAGCTACATAAGCTAAACTTAAAAGTGGAAAACTACGCTAACCTTTCTTTGAAAATCTATTCAAAAACTGCCTTAGACATAAGGTAGATTTAAAAGAGGAAGACTGCGCTATTTTTGCTTTAAAAAAACTTTCGAAAAATACCTTAATCCATCGAGGTAGTACACGAATTTACAAAGTTGTATCTAGTCATCCACTTCTTCTATAGCAAAGTAGCGAGGCTTTTTATGCACTTTTGAGTTCTAATTTATCTCTGTTTACGCAAATGGTTTTTGTTTATTTCTGTGTAATGATATACAAAAGAGTATTTTGTTAAAGATTATGCTGCAGGAGCTGCGTAAAAAAACTCTGGTGACCTTTCCTTAAGAAAAAAGCAACTGAGAGGCATGTGCGCTTTAGAAAATTCAAATCGCGATTCACCAAATTAAAAGACGAAAAGAACGAACTTTAAAAGCTCTTACTAGACGTTTGTGTTTATGATAGGCAATGCAGTTTTAGATTTTATGCAGCCTAACATTTGTTTCATCTATATCTTATTTTACGTTTATCTTATACTTTATCTTGCCTTTTTGAGTTTAGTATTTTGTGATGTCATGCTAAATAAGCTAAACTTTGCTAATTTTTATTTGAAAAAATATTCAAAAACTACCTGAATTATAAAGCTAGATCTAAAGGAGGAAAACTACGCTAACTTTTCTTTAAAAAAATATTTAAAAACTACCTTAAACATAAGCTATATCCAAAAGAGGAAAACTATGCTAACTTTTCTTTGAAAAAATACTCAAAAACTACCTTAAACATAAGCTAGATCTAAAAGAGGAAAACTACGCTAACTTTTCTTTGAAAAAATACTCAAAAACTACCTTAAACATAAGCTAGATCTAAAAGAGGAAACCTACGCTAACTTTTCTTTGAAAAAATATTCGAAAACTACCTTTAAACATGATTTAGATTTAATAGATGAAAACTACGCTAACATTTCTTTGAAAAAACATTCAAAAACTACCTTTAAACATGATTTAAATTTAAAAAAGGAAAACTACGCTAACATTTCTTTGAAAAAATATTCAAAAAGTACCTTAATCGAAAGAGATAGCACGCGAAATTAAAAAGTTGCATCTAGTCATCCGTTTCTTCTTCATCAAAGTAGCGAGGCGTTTATGCACTTTTTATTCTCTAATTTATCTCTATTTACGCAAATGGCTTTTGTTTATTTCAATGTAAAACTTTTCAAAAGAGTATTTTGTTAAAGATTATGCTGCAGGAGCTGTGTAAGATAACTCTGGTGACCTTTCTTTAAGAAAAAGCAACTAAAGTAGATGTGCGCCTAAGAGAATCCAAATTGCGATTCACTAAATTAAAAGACATATACAACAAACTTTAAAAGTGAAACTATTTTTACAAGCGTATTTGGTAAAGATGAAATGTTCTTATGACATTTTAACGTTACGAAAAGGATTTTCTTCAGTTCAAATATTTATTACAATTTAAAGTGTTAAATAATGTTACAGAAACGACCTAAAACGCCTGTTGTATTAATTTAAACGAACAAAATAGATAAAAAAAAAAGAAAAACTATCATTAAAAAAAAAAAAGAAAAAAAGAAAAGAAATAGAAGTTGAGGAAAAATAAAAATAAGAACTTCTAACAAAGAGCTCTTCTTTTTATTTTTCAGATTTTAGATGCTTAATTCCTTGAATGAAAAGTTGAACTGATGACCCACTACTAAGGTTGTTCCTAGCCTTCCGTTCTCAAACTAGGCCATTCTGAGAGGCTGTTTGATTAAGTACCGTTGATAGTAGTATCGCACGTAAGAGACTTCTAAAACTCTGATTATTAATTCCTTGAATGAAGAGATGACTTCATACTCACTAACGAGGTTGTTCTTAGCCATCCGTTCTTAAACTAAGCAAAACAGTGAAGTTGTTTGATTAAGTATCACAGTTTGCTGATTTGCACATGCACCATTGCCGAAACTGTGATGCTTGGTTCCTTGATTGGATTGAAGAAGCTCATCACCATGCTTTTTACAAGCTGTCCGTTGTTATGTTTTGCAATTCAGTGGTTCTGTTTTGCAATTCATTTTCTGTTTGTTTAAGTATCATCGATGGTGGTGTCGTGCATGCAAACTTTCCGAAACTCTGATGCTTGTTTTTCTTGAATGGAGAGATGAGCTTATACTTTAGGTGACTTTTAAAACTGCAGTAATTAGTGCCTCGAATGGAAAAACGAACTCATTCTTTACAGACCAAGGTTGTTCCTGGCCATCCGTTAACATACTAGGCAACAGTACAGCGAAGCTGTTTGTTTTACAAGCTTTTGTCGTTTCGAGAAATCACTACATTAAGCATTCGATGGTGATACACGACTGATGGCCAGGTTCTGATTTTCGAATGAAAAGAAGAGTCGCATCCGACCACCGGTCGGCTTTCGACGCAAAACAGCTGTACACACTCGTCCAACGTCCAGTGACTAACTGTTGCAACGAGAAAGTTAGCTTTATTTGTCGTGCAGATTGTCCGCTTTGACGTAAAATGCTAGAAATTTGCTGAACGCTCGGTTTGCGCCGCCCAAGAGTCATTCTGTTTCTGCGTTGCCAGCGTCTGTCGGCTAAATACAACTGTAGACTCCGCGCAAGCTTTTTCACCGCAAAAGTTGTACAGAGCCACACCGAAGGCTAAAATCGACTTTAAGGTCGAAGGTTAAAATCGACCCTAGAGCTTTGAAAACGACGTCACGAAATTTTCAAGTACATCATCGAAGAAAATTACGGCGGCCAGATGCGACTCTTAGTACTAACTCTTCTAATCTTAGTACGTTAAGCATTCCAGTCGAGAGATCAGACGTTTTTTCGTCACCTAAGAGACCGGCCGATCCGTTTGCGACGCTGCGGAAGAAAGAAGATGGCAAACCACAGGGTTGTTACCGTAACAAACCTCCGTGAGTACCTCCATCTCGAATGGCTTTTGGGGAAACGTTCGTTTTAAACTCAAAGGGATGGTTGTTAAAGCTCACAAAAGCCTGGTTAACGATTTTCTAACGGCAGAGACCGTGTTTACAATGGATGCAGGCCGTTTGCCCGAGCCCAAAGCGCAAGACCTTTCGGAGAACTCCTCTAGGTCGATGCAACGAAACTACTAGACGCGTGCACCTAGCGGCACGTTACAACCGAAGGACGCCCCTCGTGGACACTATACGAACGCAATTTTTCATTGTCCCCAGGCTTCCAAACCGTAACCTCATCCCCCTCCAATCCTAACCCCGTAATTCTCTTACTCCTTCCCCCCCCCCCCCCCCCCCACCCCTACCCCTCTTAAAAAAAAAAAAAAAAAAAAGATAAAGAAAAAAAGAAAAAAGTTTCCTTCTCTCTTTTTTTCTAGCTTTTAGCCGGCCCTCCGCTAGAAGGGAATAGGGAGTAACGAAGGTTTGACATCAAAGTAGCGTTTCGTATAAGATTTGCTTGGCAAAATTTGACAATTTTTATAAAAGCCAAGCACTAGTTCAAACTGGAGATAATAAAACGAAATCGAATGATCTCACTTCTCAAACCACTGAGCTGCCATTGGTCGGCAGTTTCATGTTTGGAGACTATTGAGCTGCCATTGGTCGGCTGTTTAATCGTTGCGATTGGTCGGCAGTTTTATCGTTGGAGACCATTGAGAGATATAAAAGGCACTTTTTTTTTTTTTGAGCACAACATTAAACGCTATATCGTTAGATCTTGTTATAAAGGCACCCTTAAAATGCCGAATTGAAAAAAAAAAACAAAAACAAAAACAAACAGAAAAAAAAAATGAAATCGAAACGGGCATTCTTTTAAGCATAACGTTAAAAGCTAAATCGTTAGAGGTTTTATTAAGAAGGCACCTTTAGAATGCAAAAGACAAAAACGGAAAGTTTTGCTTTCCTGGCCACAAGCGATAAAATTGTTAGTAAAACGCACTCTAGCATTCTCACGTTCCAGACGTGACCAATGTTCGAGTAATCGAACAGGTCCGCTCAACCGTGAATGAAAGCGGAACTAACACACACTACCAACTAGTCACTGTGTTGGTCTGCTGAAATTACAACAGTCCATGAAAAGTATCTCGTAGAAAAGTCCTAATTTTGGATCATGGGCGGGCTGCTCAAATGAGCACTCTGCCCAATTGAAACAAAGGAAAAAAAAAAAAAAAAAAGAAAAAAGAAACCGAAACGGGCATTCTTTTGAGCATAACGTTAAAAGCTAAATCGTTAGATGTTTTATTAAAAAGGCACCTTTAGAATGCGATGTCCTCAAATATTTTCCTCGATATTTTAATAAGTAAACAAAAACAAAACTAAGTCTTGCAACTGGCGAAAACTTTCAATAAGCAAACAAAGCAACAACTTTCCTTTCGAGTTTTTTACATTTTAAACAAAAGACAAACAAAGAAAAAAAAACAAACAAAAACAAAAACAAAAAAACAAAACAAAAACAAAACAGAAAAGGGAGAATGAGTGAGTCGACTGATTTCGCTCAACTGTCTTAAACGAGAAGTCATAAACGTTTGCTTGTGCCAGCAAGTTGCAAATTAAGTTGTTAATGAGCTGCACCGCAAAAACTTAACCCACAGTTTATTAAGCATATTAAGCCTTTGCTGACATGTTAAGACATTTTAAGCCTTTGCTATTATCATGAGGCTTTTTTGCTCCACGAGCCAAAAAAGTACGCTAGAGTTGTTGACAAACTGCATCGCGGTCGAAAAGTGTAATTACGCCAACACTTTTATCCGTTTAAGCATTTCGTTTTCGCACGAACAACAATTAAAGCAGCTCGTTGAGCTTAACGACGTTCGTATTTTTTTTCGAAGCCAAAACTTCGGCTATAAGTAGAGTGAAGAGGCACTTCGAAAAACAACAAAGCTGTTCGCAGTCGATAGCAACGAGCGACAACATCTCTGCGAGTCTGGCATCAAGGTAAACATTTTTTTTTACATTTTCATTTGTTAGTGCCACTTTTGTGTACATTATGTATTCAAAAATTTCTTGCTGACGCTAGATTTTTCGTTTTCAATGAACAACAGTTGCAACCTCTAGTCGTTTGCTAAAACAGCTTGCTAGGACAACCAAATCAATCATATGTTGTGAAAATTTCTTTTTGTTCAACTGACTAAGGAAGATCGAGCGAACGCTTTTTTTTTTTATAACTTGTTTGTATCATATTGCTATTAAGAAAACAGCGTTGTGTATACTAAACGTGACATAATTGGCAATTATCCGTAACTAAAAATAAGATAGAAATTACAAACTTGATACCATATTTTAATTACTCTAACAAAACTAGACGTCATCGCGTGAGAAAATAAATGTTTATGACACATAACCTATTTTTTTGTTTTTTTTTTTCTTCTCTTTTTTCCTTTTAATCTCCTTTCTTTCGTCCAAAAAGCGTTTTGATTTTTGCCTCGCCACAAGCGATGAAATCGATAAAAAAACCTGCTCGGACATTCTCAATTCTCAACAACAAAAGCAATCAAAGTTCTAGCTCTCGAGCACGTGCGCCAACAGGTTGATGAAACCGTTCAAATATGCTCGATCGCTAGAATTTAAAAAAAAAAAAAGAAGCAAACCAGAAACAAACCAAAATAAAAAAAAAACAAAAACAAAAATGGACATCTTTAGAACGCTTAAATTTTATAAAATATTTTCCTCTGCGTTTTTAACCAGCTAAACTGTCGTAAAGTTTTTTCGGTGCAGTTCATTTAAAAAACTTAGTTTTCAACTTTTAAACGTTTTAGACTTCTCGTTTAAGGCAGTCGAAAGAAATGAGTCGACTTGCTCTCTCTCTCCCTTTTCGGTTTTGTTTTTGTTTACTTGTTTTTGTTTTTTCTTCGTTTGCCTTCGTTTGCCTTTGTTTGCCTTTGTTTGCTTTTGGAAAAGTTGTCGCCATGCGAGACTTAGTTTTTTTTTGGCTCAATTTGTGATTAAGTGAAGTTCTAGTCTTGAAAGTGTGCAAAGTGTGGGCCAATCTGGTGGCTGGAGTGATGACACGTGAATGCTGGAAATTCCAGACTTTGAGCGGATTCAGCGTACATAGAAAGAAAATGTAACATTCACGTGGGTCTCTCCTAAGCTTGCCATTGGTCGGTCTGCTGGCCTTAAGTACCCCCCCCCCCCCCCTCAACGTCACGTTTGCTCAACTTTCTCGGTCTTTGGCGCCCAAAGAAAGCTCGAGGAAGGATAAAAATGGCGAGGTTTCGGTACTGCGTTTTCTGTTTTTCCTATTTGTTTTTGTTTGTTTGTTTGTTTCGTTTGTTTGTTTATTTATTTAATCGTTTTTTTGTTTGTTTCGTTCGTTTGTTTGTTTGTTTCGTTTGCTTCGTTTGTTTTGTGATGTTTTGTTTTCCCTTCTTGATGGCACAAAACAGAAGCAAACAAGACTTTCGGTTATATTCGGTTATATTCGGTTCAATAAAAGTTTGTTGGTTTCTGCACAACAACAACAACAACAACAAAAGTCCCTCTGTCCCTCAAAAGCAGTTTCTCCTCTGTCCTAAAGAAGAGCCTCTTTGTAATCGATCTTGTCTGAATGCAGCTCTCCTTTTGCCTACAGGTTTTTATTCCAACCCTTTTGTTGTTGTTAGTGCCATGTTGTTGTTATTGTTATACTCTGTAAAAGCAGTTGTTGCTGTTGTACTTGTTTGTTGTTTCTAAAGACACTGTTGTTGCTGCTGTTAGCGCTGTTAGTAATCACCCACTTGGCTTGTATTTTTGTTTCTTGTTTTTGTTTTTTGTTTTATTTATAAACACTCTCTGAGTAAGTGATGCTGTTGCTGTTGTTGTTGTTACAGTTGCAATGAGTGTTTGTTAATGTTCCCCCACTTGGCTTGTTTATAATCTATTTTATTTTATCAACACTCTCTGAGTCAGTGATGGTGTTGCTGTTGCTGTTGTCGTTATTATGCTTGCAATGGGAGTTGTTACTGTTCACCCACTTTGCTTGTTTTGTTTTTGTTTCTTTATTTTATCAACACCCTTTGAGCCAGTGATGCTGTTGCTGTTGTTGTTGTTATAGTTGCAATGAGTGTTGTTAATGTTCACCCACTTTGCTTGTGTTTTTGTTTTTGTTTATCAACACCCTTTGTGTCAGTGATGCTGTTGCTGTTGTTCTTATTACAGTTGCAATGAGTGTTTGTTAATGTTCACCAACTTGGCTTGTTTATAATCTATTTTGTTTTATCAACACTCTCTGAGTCAGTGATGCTGATGCTGTTGTTGTTATTGTGCTTGCAATAAGTGTTGTTAATGTTCACCCACTTTGCTTGTTTTGTTTGTGCTTTTGTTTTTCTTTATCAACACCCTTTGAGTCACTGATGCTGTTGCTGTTGGTGTTATTATAGTTGCAATGAGTGTTAATGTTCACCCACTTTGCTTGCTTTATTTGTTTGTTGCTTTTTTTTTTATCAACACCCTGCGAGTTAGTGATGCTGTTGCTGCTTTTGTCATTTTACTTGTATTTATAGTTGTTACTGTTCAGCCACTTTGCTTGTTTTTTAATCTGTTTTATTTTATCACCACACTCTGAGTCAGTGATGATGTTGCTGATGCTGTTGTTGTTATTTTACTTGCAATGATAGCTGTTACTGTTCAGCCACTTTGCTTGTTTTGTTTGTTTGTTTGTTTGTTTTTTTTATCAATATCCTCTGAGCAAGTGATGCTGTTGCTGTTGTTGTTGTTATAGTTGCAATGAGTGTTTGTTAATGTTCACAAACTTGGCATGTTTATAATCTATTTTATTTTATCAACACTCTCTGAGTCAGTGATGCTGATGCTGTTGTTGTTATTATGCTTGCAATAAGTGTTGTTAATGTTCACCCACTCTGCTTGTTTTGTTTGTGCCTTTGTTTTTGTTTATCAACACCCTTTGAGTCACTGATGCTGTTGCTGTTGGTGTTATTATAGTTGCAATGAGTGTTAATGTTCACCCACTTTGCTTGCTTTGTTTGTTTGTTGCTTTTTTTTTTATCAACACCCTGCGAGTTAGTGATGCTGTTGCTGCTTTTGTCATTTTACTTGTATTTATAGTTGTTACTGTTCAGCCACTTTGCTTGTTTTTTAATCTGTTTTATTTTATCACCACTCTCTGAGTCAGTGATGATGTTGCTGATGCTGTTGTTGTTATTTTACTTGCAATGATAGCTGTTACTGTTCAGCCACTTTGCTTGTTTTGTTTGTTTGTTTGTTTGTTTTTTTTATCAATATCCTCTGAGCAAGTGATGCTGTTGCTGTTGTTGTTGTTTTAGTTGCAATGAGTGTTTGTTAATGTTCCCCCACTTGGCTTGTACTTCTGTTTTCTGTTTTGTTTTGTTTTTGTTTTTTTTGTTGTTTTTTTTCTCAACACTCTCTGAGTAAGTGATGCTGTTGCTGTAGTCGTTGTTATAGTTGCAATGAGTGTTTGTTAATGTTCACAAACTTGGCATGTTTATAATCTATTTTATTTTATCAACACTCTCTGAGTCAGAGATGCTGATGCTGTTGTTGTTATTATGCTTGCAATAAGTGTTGTTAATGTTCCCCCACTCTGCTTGTTTTGTTTGTGCCTTTGTTTTTGTTTATCAACACCCTTTGAGTCACTGATGCTGTTGCTGTTGGTGTTATTATAGTTGCAATGAGTGTTAATGTTCACCCACTTTGCTTGCTTTGTTTGTTTGTTGCTTTTTTTTTTATCAACACCCTGCGAGTTAGTGATGCTGTTGCTGCTTTTGTCATTTTACTTGTATTTATAGTTGTTACTGTTTAGCCACTTTGCTTGTTTTTTAATCTGTTTTATTTTATCACCACTCTCTGAGTCAGTGATGATGTTGCTGATGCTGTTGTTGTTATTTTACTTGCAATGATAGCTGTTACTGTTCAGCCACTTTGCTTGTTTTTTTTTGTTTTTGTTTTGTTTGTTTGTTTGTTTGTTTTTTTATATATCCTCTGAGTTAGTGATGCTGTTGCTGATGCTGTTGTTGTTATTATGCTTTCAATGAGAGCTGTTACTGTTCACCCACTTTGTTTGTTTATAATCTGTTTTATTTTATCAACACTCTCTGAGTCAGTGATGCTGATGCTGATGCTGTTGTTGTTATTATGCTTGCAGTGAGAGTTGTTACTGTTCACCCACTTTGCTTGCTTATTGTCTATTTTATTTTGTCAACACTCTCTGAGTCAGTGATGCTGATGCTGATGCTGTTGTTGTTATTATGCTTGCAATGAGAGTTGTTACTGTTCACCCAATTTGCTTGTTTTGTTTTTTTATTTGTTTTTTTGTTTGTTTTTGTTTTGCTTGTTTTTTTTTATCAATACCCTCTGAGTCAGTGATGCTGTTGCTGTTGTTGTTGTTGTTATAGTTGCAATGAGTGTTTGTTAATGTTCCCCCACTTGGCTTGTACTTTTGTTTTCTTTTTTGTTATGTCAACACTCTCTGAGTCAGTGATGCTGATGCTGTTGTTATTATGCTTGCAATGAGAGTTGTTACTGTTGTAGTTATGTCTGTCATTTGTCCTTGTTAGCAAGTTCTATTTGCCCTCTCTTGCCTTTTTTCAACACAGTTTCTTTCTTTGAGTCATATGGTTGCGAGATCCTCTCAAACTCCATCTCTTTATTTATTTGTTTCTTTTCTTTTTCTTTTTTTTTTTCTCATTCTCCTTCTCATAATAGCAATCACTGCTGCCACCATGCATGTAATGCTAGTTGCTCTCATTCTTTTTCATTTGCTAGTGGAAACTTTGTTTCTTCTTGTTGCTCTCTTTTCTTTCTTTTTTTCTCTTTTGCAGAGGATTCGAAAAAACACAGCTCTTCCCTGCAGTTGTAAACATTCCAGGATTGGATGCAGGCAGAAGAAAAAAACTCTCACTGACTGGTTTCCTTTTTTTAGCAAAAACCGTTGCAAACAAACACCTGAACATGTCTTCTTCACAAGAAAACAACTCTGTTGTTGCTTCTTCTCCAAACTCTAAAGCAAAAAAAAAGAAAAGAAAGCAGTCACAAGAACAGAGAGACTTAAAGCTCAAAAACAAAGTCAGGGCCGCATTAGTTGCAGCGTGTGGCTCCGTAAACAGGGTTGTACCTTTCTATGGTACCAAGAAGAGGTACGCTGTTAGCTGTCCGATGCCTTTGTGCAAACATTCGTCCACAAGCATTAAAAGACACTTGACTAAAAAAGATCATTCTTGGACTTTGGATGAAGCTTCCATCTTTTACTCTGCAATGGTCAGGAAGTTTCAGCATGCTCGTCTCGAACGCAAGTCCGGCTGTCCAAAACCTTACCCCTGTTTGCAATGTTGGAAGTATTACGACCGACTGGACATACACTTGAAAGAGACTCATTTCTACGATTCCAAGATGATCAAACAAAAGATTGCAGAGGCAAAGCGATACGACAACGAGAAGCTCTATGTCCCTCAATTTATTCGACCTGCCTTCTTTGGTATTAAGCCAGTAGCTGAACAAGCGTCTGCATCAGGCTCTGCATCCTCTGCTCCTGGGCCTTCCTCCTCTTTTTCTTCTCCGGTTCTTTCCTCTGATCCTCTTTTAAGCTTGCCCTCACCAGTTGCTGGTTCGTCCGAGGCTCCTTCTGCAAACCAATGCACCTCTGTAGAAAACAAAGAGCTGAACACCGAATCCGTCCTTGACTCTGATTTCGATTCCTTAGAGCACTTGGTTTCCAGCTCCTATGTCTTGACCGAAGAAAAGAGACTCTTGTTTCAGCTGGACAAAGATGCTTTTCACTTTTATTACCAGTCAGCAGATGAGCTCTTCAGACTCTTTAAAGTGGCTTGTGGTAGCCAACAACAACACTTGGTCACAAGCAAAGATCTACAAAAATGCAGTTGTGGAAATATTGACTTGTTGTGACAGCACGTTGACGCTGCACCCAAACGCCCTCACCAATTCCAATGTTTTGGAGGATAGATACTTCTCCTTGCACTTTAAGAAAATTCAGCTCAATTCCAAGCTGAGTGAACTTGACCAAACAAAAGCCATGTCTTGTCACACGTTGTACAACCGCCTCGTCTCCCTTTGTCTCCTGTTTCGTTTCAGTGAAGCCAGAAACGTCTATTTCGGACTTTCTCATGAGGCCATCCGACGTTTGCGCTGCAAGGTGGATGAGTTGCGAAAAGTGCTGAGGCCCTTTCGTTCTTTGAGGAGGAGCCTTGTGAAAAGAAGAAAAAGCATCAACATCATCAATGTCAGTTTGCTGACCGAATATGGCAAGTCTGCATACGTAAGAGACTTAGTGGAATCGATTAGAAAGGCGTCTCTTCCGCTGACTAGAGACAATGCTGTGTCTCTACGAAACCATCTTCTGCTCTCTGTCACTGTAATTAACAGTTTAAGAAAATCTAACATTGCTCTTTTAAACATTAGAGACTACATGGCTGCTGAGAAGAGTGAGTGTGGATATTGCATTGTGCAAGAGCGCTACAAAACAGCATACAAGTACGGAGCCAAAAACATTCTAGTGCCGAACGACTTGAAAGTGTTGATCGATATTTATTTGCTGAGATACAGAGACCTTCTTGTCAACGACTCTCACTACATGGCTGCAGACACCAAGACTGTTTTGGAGTTGAGCGACTGCTACAGGCCCCTTTTTCCTTCGGTGAGAGCCAACAAAGACGAAGGTGTGACACTAGGTGCAACTAGAGTGCCTGTTTACCAGATGGGTTCCTCTGCTATCACCTCTAGCCTGACGTCCTGCTTCAGAAAAAGCCAAGTAAACATTCCCATGAAGCGTCTTACTCCCACTTGCATTCGCGGTTCGATAGCCACTTACTTTGCCAACAACAGCAAAGAAGATCGCGAGCGGTTTGCTACACTCTACATGAAGCACAGCAGACACACAATGGATAGCTTTTATGTGTCCCAGTGGAACGCTGCAGAGGAGTTGCGCTTTGCCCTGGGCATCGGACAGTCCTTCGGAGTCATAGAGTCTTTGACTGTTGAAAAGTCTGAGAGACCACCAAAGGAGGAGAAGGATGTGATGGACTGGCTCCGAACTAATGCAGAGGAGTACGGTTTTCATGATGTTGAGGACATTTTTGAGGAAGATTCAGACTCCGGTTCTGACTCTGAAGAATGTGCTGCTACTTTCGGTTGTACCACAGTGGTTCCATTTTCTCCAGCTGTAGAAAACAATGCTCCTTTAGAGGACAGCAACGAACATGTTGTAGATTTCTTGTGTGAACCTAGCTCAACTCCTGTTTCGTCTGTTCCTTCTGAACAAACAATCGCTGGTCCAGTTCTTGAACTATCCTCTGCTCTTGCACAACTAGTTCCTAATGAACAAGCTGTTTGTATGGATGTAGATCAGACTCTAGCTGTTCCTGTTGGCACAGCTTGTTCTCCTCTTGCATTAACATTATTTCCTGATGAACCGGATTTTATTGAACACCATGCACAACTTTCTCCAGTTTACTTTAGTGAGCAAGTGGTTGCCAAACCTGTTTCTGCTGCTCCTGCTCAACAAGTTGCTTTCAGTCCTTCAAAAGAGGTCTTTTCTGTTCTGCTGGAAACAGTGTCTAATGTTGCTTCACAGCAAGATAATCTTATGGCTGTCACACGTGTTTTCCATGCTCCTCCTGAAGCTGCTCTTCTTGAACCTGCTCTTCTTGAACCTGCTCTTCTTGAACCTGCTCATAAGCAAGTGGTTGCCAAACCTGTTCATGTTGCTCCTTCTCTGCAAGTTGTTTTTAATCCTTCAAAAGAGGTCTTTTCTGTTCCTCTGGCTCCTAATCTTGTTGCTCGTCAGCAAACGATGGCCAAACCCAGTTTGTTTCTTTCAGCTGTTCCAGTCCAACAGGCTGGTACTGTTCTTGAAAAACAGCCCTCACCTGGTGCTGTTCAATCTGTTGGTAGTCTATTTAGCCAAAGTCTTGCTTGTACATCCAGAGGTAAATTCTTTTTGATTTTTGATTTTTATGCAAATCTCAACACGCTTTCAAAAAATAAAAATGCCCAAATTAACTCCTTGCCCTATTGTTATTGTTAAAGCTGTAAAAAAAAAAAAAAAAAAGAAAAACAATAAAAAAAACAAAAAAAAAAACAAAAAAAACAACACAGAAGTGTGTATGTATTTGTTGCAGGACTAATTCTGTGATTGCTTAAATGTTTACACAAGTGAATGATACTAAAACTGATTATGTTTTAGAAGTAAAAGATCCAAGAAGAAAAAAAATCAAGTTGGAAATGCCATCTTTTACTCAAGAACACATCGGTAATGTAAAACCTAATTTATACAAACATATATAAACACAAACCTCTTCTTGCACAATTTCAGATGGTTAACTGTTAATAAAAACTAGCCATCATTGCTAAGTGCACTTTTAGAAAGTTGTGTCTACCCGATTTCTAATGATGAAGTTAGAAACATCACCGTTAGAAATCATGCACAGCTTGTTATTATCTCTAACACTTAGAAACTGTTGATGGTTTTTTTATGAATTAGAAAAATGAACATGGTTTTATTTTATTTCAGGATCAACTCAGCCAAGAACAAAGGAAAACAAAGCAGAAGTTAGCCAATGCCAATTAGGTAATCTTTCAAAAACCAGTTATTGCTATCAGTGCAAACAATAAGGTCAACAAAAAAAACAAATAAAAAAACAAAATTAATCTTGTCATGCTTCAGAACCAAATGAATATTCGATTTAATCTCTTTGTGTTATGACTTGAGTTTGTAAAATTTTAGATGAAATAGTTGAAAAGCTGAATGCTTGCCCTGGCCACAACGAATGGTTCAACACCAGAAGTTTTCCTCGATGTGCAGCTTTAGTGTTGGCATACATCTTGCAAGACGTGTTTACAGATGTAAGCTCAAGTTGCTCGTACAAAGATATCTCTCTCTTGGCAAATCATAGCAGTGACAAGCTCATTCATGTCTTGCAAAAGTACTCCTACCGAAGCCATATTAAAGACAAAATTAAAAACATGAAGCTAAAAATTCAAAAAGAGGGTAGTTTAGAAAAGTTTGTTCAATATGGCAATATAGTGAGACCATTTATGTAGTTTAGAAAAGTTTGTTCAGTTTGGCAACAAAGATGGGCCTTTTGTGTAGTTTGTTTTCTCTATGCTTTTGCAAATATATTTATCTGTTTCGCTAAATACATAATAAACAAGAAGTTCTGTTAAACTGTTCTCACATTTCTTATTTAAAGATAGTTCAAACTTTTTTTATCTTTAAAAAAAAAAAAAAGTCGTTTTGTTATTCTGTTAACACTTTTAATAGAGTTGCATTTAGAATTACTTCTGATGTTTTTAAGAGTTTGTTAAAAAGCAAATTAATATTTTCTGTGATGTTAAACTGCATAAGTGAAATTTAAAAAAGGAAAACTGCTCCAACCATTTTTCGGAAAAAGAAATCAAAAAGTTCCTTATTTTAAAAGATCTAGACATCCATTTCTTCTTCAGCAAAATAGCGAGGCTTTTTTTATGAACTCTTACTCTCTATTTTTTCATATATTTACACAAAGGATTTTATTAAGTTCAATGTAAACATACATAGAAGTATATTATGTTTTTTTTTTTGTTTGTTTTTTTTTTATGGTGTCTAACTTTTGTTTCACTTCTATTTTATTTTACGTTTATCTTGTATTTTATCATGCCTTATTGGTTTTTGCGTTTTGTGATGTCAAGCTGCGTAAGCTAAACTTAAAAGAGGAAAACTACGCTAACTTTTCTTTGAAAAAATATTCAAAAAGTACCTTAAAAGAGAAAGCACACGAATTTAAAAAGTTGTATCTTGCCATCCAATTCTTCTTCTGCAAAGTAGTGAGGCTTTTGCTCTCTAATTTATCTCTATTTACGCAAAGGGTTTTATTTCAATGTAAACACGTATAAAAGAATACTTTGTTAAAAATAATGTTAAAGGAGTTGCGTAAAAAAAACGTCTGAATAAACTTTCTTTACAAAAAAAAACAACTAAGAAACAAGCGCGCCTAAGAAAAACCAGATCGCGATTCACTAAGTCAATAGACGAAAGAAACAAACTTTAAAAAGTCTTTCTAGACAACAAATTCTATTTTTGGCAATGCAGTTTTTGTATTTATGCAACCTATCTTTTGTTTCACTTCTACTTTATTTTACGTTTACCTTGTATTTTGTCTTGCCTTTTGCGTTTTGTGATGTCAAGCTACATAATCTAAACTTAAAAGAGGAAAACTAGGCTAGTAGAATATTATGTTGTTGGTTTTATATGCAGCCTAACTTTAGTTTCATCTATATTTTGTTTTGCGTTTATCTTATATTTTATCTTGTCTTTTGAGTTTTGTGTTTTGTGATGTCAAGCTACATAAGCTAAACTTTAAAGACCTTTTTTTGAAAAACTATTCAAAAACTACCTTTAACAAAGTAGCGAGGCTTTTTATGCACTTTTACTCTCTAATCATACCTATATTTGCGCAGAGGATTTTATTTAACTCAATGTAAACATACATAGAAAAATATTGTTACCCGTTTATTTTATGCAGCCTAACTTTAGCTTCATCTGTATTTTATTTTACGTTTATCTTATATTTTATTTTGTCTTTTGAGTTTTGTGCTTTGTGATGTCAAGCTACATAAGCTAATGTTAAAGAGGAAAACTACGCTAACCTTTTTTTGAAAACCTATTCAAAAACAACCTTTAACAAAGTAGCGAGGCTTTTTATGCACTTTTACTCTCTAACATACCTATATTTGCGCAGAGGATTTTATATAACTCAATGTAAACATACATAGAAAAATATTGTTACCCGTTTATTTCATGCAGCCTAACTTTAGCTTCATCTACATTTTATTTTACGTTTATCTTATATTTTATTTTGTCTTTTTTGAGTTTTGTGTTTTGTGATGTCAAGCTACATAAGCTAATGTTAAAAGAGGAAAGCTACGCTAACCTTTCTTTGAAAAACTGTTCAAAAACTACCTTAGACATAATCTAGATTTAAAAGAGGAAGACTACGCTATTTTTGCTTTGAAAAAACTTTCGAAAACCACCTTAATCGATAGAGATAGCACACGATTTTAAACTGTTGTATCTAGTGATCCACTTCTTTTACACCAAAGTAGCGAGGCTTTCTATGCACTTTTACTCTCTAACATAGCTATTTTTGCGCAAACGATTTTATTTATTTCAATTTAAACATGCCTAGTAGATTATTATGTTGTTGTGGTTTTTATGCAGCCTAACTTTAGTTTCATCTATATTTTATTTTGCGTTTATCTTATATTTTATCTTGTCTTTTTGAGTTTTATATTTTGTGATGTCAGCTACATAAGCTAAACTTTAAAGAGGAAATTTACGCTAACCTGTCTTTGAAAAACTATTCAAAAACTACCTTTAACAAAGTAGCGAGCTTTTATGCCTTTTTACTCTCTAGCATACCTATATTTGCGCAGAGGGTTTTATTTAATTCAACTTAAACATACCTGTTAGATTATTATGTTGTTGGTTTTTTATGCAGTCTAACTTAAGCTACATCTATTTTTCATTTTACGTTTGTCTTATATTTTATTTTATCTTTTTGTGTTCTGTGATGTCAAGCTACATAAGCTAATGTTAAAAGAGGAAGCTACGCTAACCTTTCTTTGAAAACTATTCGAAATCTATTTTTGAGATAATCTAGATTTAAAAGAGGAACACTACGCTAATTTTGCTTTGAAAAAACTCTCGAAAACTACCTTATTCGATAGAGATAGCACACAAGTTTAAAAAAGTGTATCTAGTCATCCACTTCTTCTACAGCAAAGTAGCGAGGCTTTCTATGCACTTTTACTCTCTAACATTATGCATTTTACTCTCTATTTTTGCGCAAAGGGTTTTATTTAATTCAATTTAAACATGCCTAGTAGATATTTTATGTTGTTGGTTTTTATGCAGCCTAACTTTAGCTACATCTATTTGTCTTATATTTTATTTTATGTTTTTGTGTTCTGTGATGTCAAGCTACATAAGCTAATGTTAAAAGAGGAAAGCTACGCTAACTTTTCTTTGAAAAACTATTCAAAATCTACCTTTGAGATAATCTAGATTTTAAAAGAGGAACACTACGCTAATTTTGCTTTGAAAAAACATTCGAAAACTACCTTATATTTTATCTTGCCTTTGTTAGTTTTGTGTTTTATTATGTCAAGCTTCATAATCTAATCTTAAAAGAGGAAAACTGCGCTAACTTTCCATTGAAAAAGTACTCAAAAAGGACCTAAATCGATATAGATAGCTCACGATTTTAAAAAGTTGCATATAGTCATCTTCTTCAGCAAAGTATCGAGGCTTTTTATGGATTTTTACTGTCTAACTTTCCCATATTTGCGCAAAGGAATTTATTTAGTTCAACTTAAACATGCCTAGTAGATAATTATGTTGTTTGTTTATTATGCAGTGTAAACTTTGTTTCATCTATATTTTACGTTTATCTTATATTTTATTTTGTCTTTTTGAGCTTTGTGTTTTGTGATGTCAAGCTACATAATCTAAACATAAAAGAGGAAAACTACGCTAACCTTTCTTTGAAAAACTATTCAAAATCTACCTTTAACAAAGTTGCGAGGCTTTTAATGCTTTTTTACTAACATACCTATATTTGCGCAAAGGATTTTATATAATTCAATTTAAACATGCCTAGTAGATTATTATGTTGTTAGTTTTTTATGCAGCTTATCTTTAGTTTCATTTATATTATGTTTTAGGTTTATCTTATATTTTATCTTATCTTTTTGAGTTTTGTGTTTTGTGATGCCAAGAATTTTAAGCTAAACTTAAAAGAGGAATGCTACGCTAACCTTTCTTTGAAAATCTATTCATAAACTACCCTAGACAAAAGCTAGATTTAAAAGAGGAAAACTACGCTATTTTTGCTTTGAAAAAACTTTCGAAAACCACCTTAATCGATAGAGATAGCACACAATTTTAAAAAGTTGCATATAGTCATCCACTTCTTCTGCAGCAAAGTAGCGATGCTTTTTATGCACTTTTTCTCACTAGTTTGCTTATATTTACGCAAAGGAATTCATTTAATTCAATCCAAGCATATATAGAAGATTATTATGCTATGATTTTTTTTTTCTTTTATGCAGCCTAACAATTATTTCACCTATATTTTATTTTACGATTAACTTTTATCTTACTTTTCTTTTTTGAGTTTTGTGTTTTGTGATATCAAGCTACATAAACTAAACTTTAAAGAGGAAAACTACGCTAACCTTTCTTTGAAAAACTATTCAAAAACTACCTTTAACAAAGTAGCGAGGCTTTTTCTCTCTAACATACCTATATTTGCGCATAGGATTTTATTTAATTTAATGTAAACATACCTAGTAGATTATTATGTTGTTGGTTTTTTATGCAGTCTAACTTTAGCTTCATCTGTATTTTATTTCACGTTTATCTTATATTTTATTTTGTCTTTTTGAGCTTTGTGTTTTGTGATGTCAAGCTACATAAGCTAAACTTAAAAGAGGAAAGCTACGCTAACCTTTCTTTGAAAAACTATTCAAAATCTACCTTTGAGATAATCTAAATTTAAAAGAGGAACACTGCGCTATTTTTGCTTTGAAAAAACTTTCGAAAACTACCTTATTCGATAGAGACAGCACACAAATTTAAAAGTTTGTATCTAGTCATCCACTTCTTCTACAGCAATGTAGCGAGGCTTTTTATGCACTTTTACTCTCTAACATACCTATATTTGCGCAAAGGATTTTATTTAACTCAATGTAAATATACATAGAAGAGTATTGTTACCCGTTTATTTTATGCAGCCTAACTTTAATTTCATCTATATTTTATATTGCGTTTACCTTATATTTTGTCTTGCCTTTGTTAGTTTTGTGTTTTGTTATGTCAAGCTTCATGATCCAATCTTAAAAGAGGAAAACTGCGCTAACTTCTCATTGAAAAAGTACTCAAAAAGGACCTAAATCGATATAGATAGCTCACGATTTTAAAAAGTTGCATATAGTCATCTTCTTCTTCAGCAAAGTATCGAGGCTTTTTATGGACTTTTAATCTCTTATTTACCCAAATTTGCGCAAAGGACTTTACTTAATTCAACTTAAACATGTCTAGTAGATTATTAAGTTGTTTGTTTTTTATGCAGCCTAACTTTAGTTTCATTTATATTTTATTTTACGTTTATCTGATATTTTATCTTGTCTTTTTGTGTGTTGTTTTGTCAAGCTACATAAGCTAAACTTAAAAGTGGAAAACTACGCTAACCTTTCTTTGAAAATCTATTCAAAAACTGCCTTAGACATAAGGTAGATTTAAAAGAGGAAGACTGCGCTATTTTTGCTTTAAAAAAACTTTCGAAAAATACCTTAATCCATCGAGGTAGTACACGAATTTACAAAGTTGTATCTAGTCATCCACTTCTTCTATAGCAAAGTAGCGAGGCTTTTTATGCACTTTTGAGTTCTAATTTATCTCTGTTTACGCAAATGGTTTTTGTTTATTTCTGTGTAATGATATACAAAAGAGTATTTTGTTAAAGATTATGCTGCAGGAGCTGCGTAAAAAAACTCTGGTGACCTTTCCTTAAGAAAAAAGCAACTGAGAGGCATGTGCGCTTTAGAAAATTCAAATCGCGATTCACCAAATTAAAAGACGAAAAGAACGAACTTTAAAAGCTCTTACTAGACGTTTGTGTTTATGATAGGCAATGCAGTTTTAGATTTTATGCAGCCTAACATTTGTTTCATCTATATCTTATTTTACGTTTATCTTATACTTTATCTTGCCTTTTTGAGTTTAGTATTTTGTGATGTCATGCTAAATAAGCTAAACTTTGCTAATTTTTATTTGAAAAAATATTCAAAAACTACCTGAATTATAAAGCTAGATCTAAAGGAGGAAAACTACGCTAACTTTTCTTTAAAAAAATATTTAAAAACTACCTTAAACATAAGCTATATCCAAAAGAGGAAAACTATGCTAACTTTTCTTTGAAAAAATACTCAAAAACTACCTTAAACATAAGCTAGATCTAAAAGAGGAAAACTACGCTAACTTTTCTTTGAAAAAATACTCAAAAACTACCTTAAACATAAGCTAGATCTAAAAGAGGAAACCTACGCTAACTTTTCTTTGAAAAAATATTCGAAAACTACCTTTAAACATGATTTAGATTTAATAGATGAAAACTACGCTAACATTTCTTTGAAAAAACATTCAAAAACTACCTTTAAACATGATTTAAATTTAAAAAAGGAAAACTACGCTAACATTTCTTTGAAAAAATATTCAAAAAGTACCTTAATCGAAAGAGATAGCACGCGAAATTAAAAAGTTGCATCTAGTCATCCGTTTCTTCTTCATCAAAGTAGCGAGGCGTTTATGCACTTTTTATTCTCTAATTTATCTCTATTTACGCAAATGGCTTTTGTTTATTTCAATGTAAAACTTTTCAAAAGAGTATTTTGTTAAAGATTATGCTGCAGGAGCTGTGTAAGATAACTCTGGTGACCTTTCTTTAAGAAAAAGCAACTAAAGTAGATGTGCGCCTAAGAGAATCCAAATTGCGATTCACTAAATTAAAAGACATATACAACAAACTTTAAAAGTGAAACTATTTTTACAAGCGTATTTGGTAAAGATGAAATGTTCTTATGACATTTTAACGTTACGAAAAGGATTTTCTTCAGTTCAAATATTTATTACAATTTAAAGTGTTAAATAATGTTACAGAAACGACCTAAAACGCCTGTTGTATTAATTTAAACGAACAAAATAGATAAAAAAAAAAGAAAAACTATCATTAAAAAAAAAAAAGAAAAAAGAAAAGAAATAGAAGTTGAGGAAAAATAAAAATAAGAACTTCTAACAAAGAGCTCTTCTTTTTATTTTTCAGATTTTAGATGCTTAATTCCTTGAATGAAAAGTTGAACTGATGACCCACTACTAAGGTTGTTCCTAGCCTTCCGTTCTCAAACTAGGCCATTCTGAGAGGCTGTTTGATTAAGTACCGTTGATAGTAGTATCGCACGTAAGAGACTTCTAAAACTCTGATTATTAATTCCTTGAATGAAGAGATGACTTCATACTCACTAACGAGGTTGTTCTTAGCCATCCGTTCTTAAACTAAGCAAAACAGTGAAGTTGTTTGATTAAGTATCACAGTTTGCTGATTTGCACATGCACCATTGCCGAAACTGTGATGCTTGGTTCCTTGATTGGATTGAAGAAGCTCATCACCATGCTTTTTACAAGCTGTCCGTTGTTATGTTTTGCAATTCAGTGGTTCTGTTTTGCAATTCATTTTCTGTTTGTTTAAGTATCATCGATGGTGGTGTCGTGCATGCAAACTTTCCGAAACTCTGATGCTTGTTTTTCTTGAATGGAGAGATGAGCTTATACTTTAGGTGACTTTTAAAACTGCAGTAATTAGTGCCTCGAATGGAAAAACGAACTCATTCTTTACAGACCAAGGTTGTTCCTGGCCATCCGTTAACATACTAGGCAACAGTACAGCGAAGCTGTTTGTTTTACAAGCTTTTGTCGTTTCGAGAAATCACTACATTAAGCATTCGATGGTGATACACGACTGATGGCCAGGTTCTGATTTTCGAATGAAAAGAAGAGTCGCATCCGACCACCGGTCGGCTTTCGACGCAAAACAGCTGTACACACTCGTCCAACGTCCAGTGACTAACTGTTGCAACGAGAAAGTTAGCTTTATTTGTCGTGCAGATTGTCCGCTTTGACGTAAAATGCTAGAAATTTGCTGAACGCTCGGTTTGCGCCGCCCAAGAGTCATTCTGTTTCTGCGTTGCCAGCGTCTGTCGGCTAAATACAACTGTAGACTCCGCGCAAGCTTTTTCACCGCAAAAGTTGTACAGAGCCACACCGAAGGCTAAAATCGACTTTAAGGTCGAAGGTTAAAATCGACCCTAGAGCTTTGAAAACGACGTCACGAAATTTTCAAGTACATCATCGAAGAAAATTACGGCGGCCAGATGCGACTCTTAGTACTAACTCTTCTAATCTTAGTACGTTAAGCATTCCAGTCGAGAGATCAGACGTTTTTTCGTCACCTAAGAGACCGGCCGATCCGTTTGCGACGCTGCGGAAAGAAAGAAGATGGCAAACCACAGGGTTGTTACCGTAACAAACCTCCGTGAGTACCTCCATCTCGAATGGCTTTTGGGGAAACGTTCGTTTTAAACTCAAAGGGATGGTTGTTAAAGCTCACAAAAGCCTGGTTAACGATTTTCTAACGGCAGAGACCGTGTTTACAATGGATGCAGGCCGTTTGCCCGAGCCCAAAGCGCAAGACCTTTCGGAGAACTCCTCTAGGTCGATGCAACGAAACTACTAGACGCGTGCACCTAGCGGCACGTTACAACCGAAGGACGCCCCTCGTGGACACTATACGAACGCAATTTTTCATTGTCCCCAGGCTTCCAAACCGTAACCTCATCCCCCTCCAATCCTAACCCCGTAATTCTCTTACTCCTTCCCCCCCCCCCCCCCCCACCCCTACCCCTCTTAAAAAAAAAAAAAAAAAAAGATAAAGAAAAAAAGAAAAAAGTTTCCTTCTCTCTTTTTTTCTAGCTTTTAGCCGGCCCTCCGCTAGAAGGGAATAGGGAGTAACGAAGGTTTGACATCAAAGTAGCGTTTCGTATAAGATTTGCTTGGCAAAATTTGACAATTTTTATAAAAGCCAAGCACTAGTTCAAACTGGAGATAATAAAACGAAATCGAATGATCTCACTTCTCAAACCACTGAGCTGCCATTGGTCGGCAGTTTCATGTTTGGAGACTATTGAGCTGCCATTGGTCGGCTGTTTAATCGTTGCGATTGGTCGGCAGTTTTATCGTTGGAGACCATTGAGAGATATAAAAGGCACTTTTTTTTTTTTTGAGCACAACATTAAACGCTATATCGTTAGATCTTGTTATAAAGGCACCCTTAAAATGCCGAATTGAAAAAAAAAAACAAAAACAAAAACAAACAGAAAAAAAAAATGAAATCGAAACGGGCATTCTTTTAAGCATAACGTTAAAAGCTAAATCGTTAGAGGTTTTATTAAGAAGGCACCTTTAGAATGCAAAAGACAAAAACGGAAAGTTTTGCTTTCCTGGCCACAAGCGATAAAATTGTTAGTAAAACGCACTCTAGCATTCTCACGTTCCAGACGTGACCAATGTTCGAGTAATCGAACAGGTCCGCTCAACCGTGAATGAAAGCGGAACTAACACACACTACCAACTAGTCACTGTGTTGGTCTGCTGAAATTACAACAGTCCATGAAAAGTATCTCGTAGAAAAGTCCTAATTTTGGATCATGGGCGGGCTGCTCAAATGAGCACTCTGCCCAATTGAAACAAAGGAAAAAAAAAAAAAAAAAAAGAAAAAAGAAACCGAAACGGGCATTCTTTTGAGCATAACGTTAAAAGCTAAATCGTTAGATGTTTTATTAAAAAGGCACCTTTAGAATGCGATGTCCTCAAATATTTTCCTCGATATTTTAATAAGTAAACAAAAACAAAACTAAGTCTTGCAACTGGCGAAAACTTTCAATAAGCAAACAAAGCAACAACTTTCCTTTCGAGTTTTTTACATTTTAAACAAAAGACAAACAAAGAAAAAAAAAACAAACAA
>NW_028324301.1:25793317-25844803 GCF_058129835.1 Hydra viridissima
GTTTTGTTTGTGCCTTTGTTTTTGTTTATCAACACCCTTTGAGTCACTGATGCTGTTGCTGTTGGTGTTATTATAGTTGCAATGAGTGTTAATGTTCACCCACTTTGCTTGCTTTGTTTGTTTGTTGCTTTTTTTTTTTATCAACACCCTGCGAGTTAGTGATGCTGTTGCTGCTTTTGTCATTTTACTTGTATTTATAGTTGTTACTGTTTAGCCACTTTGCTTGTTTTTTAATCTGTTTTATTTTATCACCACTCTCTGAGTCAGTGATGATGTTGCTGATGCTGTTGTTGTTATTTTACTTGCAATGATAGCTGTTACTGTTCAGCCACTTTGCTTGTTTTTTTTTGTTTTTGTTTTGTTTGTTTGTTTGTTTGTTTTTTTATATATCCTCTGAGTTAGTGATGCTGTTGCTGATGCTGTTGTTGTTATTATGCTTTCAATGAGAGCTGTTACTGTTCACCCACTTTGTTTGTTTATAATCTGTTTTATTTTATCAACACTCTCTGAGTCAGTGATGCTGATGCTGATGCTGTTGTTGTTATTATGCTTGCAGTGAGAGTTGTTACTGTTCACCCACTTTGCTTGCTTATTGTCTATTTTATTTTGTCAACACTCTCTGAGTCAGTGATGCTGATGCTGATGCTGTTGTTGTTATTATGCTTGCAATGAGAGTTGTTACTGTTCACCCAATTTGCTTGTTTTGTTTTTTTATTTGTTTTTTTGTTTGTTTTTGTTTTGCTTGTTTTTTTTTATCAATACCCTCTGAGTCAGTGATGCTGTTGCTGTTGTTGTTGTTGTTATAGTTGCAATGAGTGTTTGTTAATGTTCCCCCACTTGGCTTGTACTTTTGTTTTCTTTTTTGTTATGTCAACACTCTCTGAGTCAGTGATGCTGATGCTGTTGTTATTATGCTTGCAATGAGAGTTGTTACTGTTGTAGTTATGTCTGTCATTTGTCCTTGTTAGCAAGTTCTATTTGCCCTCTCTTGCCTTTTTTCAACACAGTTTCTTTCTTTGAGTCATATGGTTGCGAGATCCTCTCAAACTCCATCTCTTTATTTATTTGTTTCTTTTCTTTTTCTTTTTTTTTTTCTCATTCTCCTTCTCATAATAGCAATCACTGCTGCCACCATGCATGTAATGCTAGTTGCTCTCATTCTTTTTCATTTGCTAGTGGAAACTTTGTTTCTTCTTGTTGCTCTCTTTTCTTTCTTTTTTTCTCTTTTGCAGAGGATTCGAAAAAACACAGCTCTTCCCTGCAGTTGTAAACATTCCAGGATTGGATGCAGGCAGAAGAAAAAAACTCTCACTGACTGGTTTCCTTTTTTTAGCAAAAACCGTTGCAAACAAACACCTGAACATGTCTTCTTCACAAGAAAACAACTCTGTTGTTGCTTCTTCTCCAAACTCTAAAGCAAAAAAAAAGAAAAGAAAGCAGTCACAAGAACAGAGAGACTTAAAGCTCAAAAACAAAGTCAGGGCCGCATTAGTTGCAGCGTGTGGCTCCGTAAACAGGGTTGTACCTTTCTATGGTACCAAGAAGAGGTACGCTGTTAGCTGTCCGATGCCTTTGTGCAAACATTCGTCCACAAGCATTAAAAGACACTTGACTAAAAAAGATCATTCTTGGACTTTGGATGAAGCTTCCATCTTTTACTCTGCAATGGTCAGGAAGTTTCAGCATGCTCGTCTCGAACGCAAGTCCGGCTGTCCAAAACCTTACCCCTGTTTGCAATGTTGGAAGTATTACGACCGACTGGACATACACTTGAAAGAGACTCATTTCTACGATTCCAAGATGATCAAACAAAAGATTGCAGAGGCAAAGCGATACGACAACGAGAAGCTCTATGTCCCTCAATTTATTCGACCTGCCTTCTTTGGTATTAAGCCAGTAGCTGAACAAGCGTCTGCATCAGGCTCTGCATCCTCTGCTCCTGGGCCTTCCTCCTCTTTTTCTTCTCCGGTTCTTTCCTCTGATCCTCTTTTAAGCTTGCCCTCACCAGTTGCTGGTTCGTCCGAGGCTCCTTCTGCAAACCAATGCACCTCTGTAGAAAACAAAGAGCTGAACACCGAATCCGTCCTTGACTCTGATTTCGATTCCTTAGAGCACTTGGTTTCCAGCTCCTATGTCTTGACCGAAGAAAAGAGACTCTTGTTTCAGCTGGACAAAGATGCTTTTCACTTTTATTACCAGTCAGCAGATGAGCTCTTCAGAGACTTTGAAAAGTGGCTTGTGGTAGCCAACAACAACACTTGGTCACAAGCAAAGATCTACAAAAATGCAGTTGTGGAAATATTGACTTGTTGTGACAGCACGTTGACGCTGCACCCAAACGCCCTCACCAATTCCAATGTTTTGGAGGATAGATACTTCTCCTTGCACTTTAAGAAAATTCAGCTCAATTCCAAGCTGAGTGAACTTGACCAAACAAAAGCCATGTCTTGTCACACGTTGTACAACCGCCTCGTCTCCCTTTGTCTCCTGTTTCGTTTCAGTGAAGCCAGAAACGTCTATTTCGGACTTTCTCATGAGGCCATCCGACGTTTGCGCTGCAAGGTGGATGAGTTGCGAAAAGTGCTGAGGCCCTTTCGTTCTTTGAGGAGGAGCCTTGTGAAAAGAAGAAAAAGCATCAACATCATCAATGTCAGTTTGCTGACCGAATATGGCAAGTCTGCATACGTAAGAGACTTAGTGGAATCGATTAGAAAGGCGTCTCTTCCGCTGACTAGAGACAATGCTGTGTCTCTACGAAACCATCTTCTGCTCTCTGTCACTGTAATTAACAGTTTAAGAAAATCTAACATTGCTCTTTTAAACATTAGAGACTACATGGCTGCTGAGAAGAGTGAGTGTGGATATTGCATTGTGCAAGAGCGCTACAAAACAGCATACAAGTACGGAGCCAAAAACATTCTAGTGCCGAACGACTTGAAAGTGTTGATCGATATTTATTTGCTGAGATACAGAGACCTTCTTGTCAACGACTCTCACTACATGGCTGCAGACACCAAGACTGTTTTGGAGTTGAGCGACTGCTACAGGCCCCTTTTTCCTTCGGTGAGAGCCAACAAAGACGAAGGTGTGACACTAGGTGCAACTAGAGTGCCTGTTTACCAGATGGGTTCCTCTGCTATCACCTCTAGCCTGACGTCCTGCTTCAGAAAAAGCCAAGTAAACATTCCCATGAAGCGTCTTACTCCCACTTGCATTCGCGGTTCGATAGCCACTTACTTTGCCAACAACAGCAAAGAAGATCGCGAGCGGTTTGCTACACTCTACATGAAGCACAGCAGACACACAATGGATAGCTTTTATGTGTCCCAGTGGAACGCTGCAGAGGAGTTGCGCTTTGCCCTGGGCATCGGACAGTCCTTCGGAGTCATAGAGTCTTTGACTGTTGAAAAGTCTGAGAGACCACCAAAGGAGGAGAAGGATGTGATGGACTGGCTCCGAACTAATGCAGAGGAGTACGGTTTTCATGATGTTGAGGACATTTTTGAGGAAGATTCAGACTCCGGTTCTGACTCTGAAGAATGTGCTGCTACTTTCGGTTGTACCACAGTGGTTCCATTTTCTCCAGCTGTAGAAAACAATGCTCCTTTAGAGGACAGCAACGAACATGTTGTAGATTTCTTGTGTGAACCTAGCTCAACTCCTGTTTCGTCTGTTCCTTCTGAACAAACAATCGCTGGTCCAGTTCTTGAACTATCCTCTGCTCTTGCACAACTAGTTCCTAATGAACAAGCTGTTTGTATGGATGTAGATCAGACTCTAGCTGTTCCTGTTGGCACAGCTTGTTCTCCTCTTGCATTAACATTATTTCCTGATGAACCGGATTTTATTGAACACCATGCACAACTTTCTCCAGTTTACTTTAGTGAGCAAGTGGTTGCCAAACCTGTTTCTGCTGCTCCTGCTCAACAAGTTGCTTTCAGTCCTTCAAAAGAGGTCTTTTCTGTTCTGCTGGAAACAGTGTCTAATGTTGCTTCACAGCAAGATAATCTTATGGCTGTCACACGTGTTTTCCATGCTCCTCCTGAAGCTGCTCTTCTTGAACCTGCTCTTCTTGAACCTGCTCTTCTTGAACCTGCTCATAAGCAAGTGGTTGCCAAACCTGTTCATGTTGCTCCTTCTCTGCAAGTTGTTTTTAATCCTTCAAAAGAGGTCTTTTCTGTTCCTCTGGCTCCTAATCTTGTTGCTCGTCAGCAAACGATGGCCAAACCCAGTTTGTTTCTTTCAGCTGTTCCAGTCCAACAGGCTGGTACTGTTCTTGAAAAACAGCCCTCACCTGGTGCTGTTCAATCTGTTGGTAGTCTATTTAGCCAAAGTCTTGCTTGTACATCCAGAGGTAAATTCTTTTTGATTTTTGATTTTTATGCAAATCTCAACACGCTTTCAAAAAATAAAAATGCCCAAATTAACTCCTTGCCCTATTGTTATTGTTAAAGCTGTAAAAAAAAAAAAAAAAAGAAAAACAATAAAAAAAACAAAAAAAAAAACAAAAAAAACAACACAGAAGTGTGTATGTATTTGTTGCAGGACTAATTCTGTGATTGCTTAAATGTTTACACAAGTGAATGATACTAAAACTGATTATGTTTTAGAAGTAAAAGATCCAAGAAGAAAAAAAATCAAGTTGGAAATGCCATCTTTTACTCAAGAACACATCGGTAATGTAAAACCTAATTTATACAAACATATATAAACACAAACCTCTTCTTGCACAATTTCAGATGGTTAACTGTTAATAAAAACTAGCCATCATTGCTAAGTGCACTTTTAGAAAGTTGTGTCTACCCGATTTCTAATGATGAAGTTAGAAACATCACCGTTAGAAATCATGCACAGCTTGTTATTATCTCTAACACTTAGAAACTGTTGATGGTTTTTTTATGAATTAGAAAAATGAACATGGTTTTATTTTATTTCAGGATCAACTCAGCCAAGAACAAAGGAAAACAAAGCAGAAGTTAGCCAATGCCAATTAGGTAATCTTTCAAAAACCAGTTATTGCTATCAGTGCAAACAATAAGGTCAACAAAAAAAACAAATAAAAAAACAAAATTAATCTTGTCATGCTTCAGAACCAAATGAATATTCGATTTAATCTCTTTGTGTTATGACTTGAGTTTGTAAAATTTTAGATGAAATAGTTGAAAAGCTGAATGCTTGCCCTGGCCACAACGAATGGTTCAACACCAGAAGTTTTCCTCGATGTGCAGCTTTAGTGTTGGCATACATCTTGCAAGACGTGTTTACAGATGTAAGCTCAAGTTGCTCGTACAAAGATTACCTTGGCATCTTGGCAAATCATAGCAGTGACAAGCTCATTCATGTCTTGCAAAAGTACTCCTACCGAAGCCATATTAAAGACAAAATTAAAAACATGAAGCTAAAAATTCAAAAAGAGGGTAGTTTAGAAAAGTTTGTTCAATATGGCAATATAGTGAGACCATTTATGTAGTTTAGAAAAGTTTGTTCAGTTTGGCAATAAAGATGGGCCTTTTGTGTAGTTTGTTTTCTCTATGCTTTTGCAAATATATTTATCTGTTTCGCTAAATACATAATAAACAAGAAGTTCTGTTAAACTGTTCTCACATTTCTTATTTAAAGATAGTTCAAACTTTTTTTATCTTTAAAAAAAAAAAAAAGTCGTTTTGTTATTCTGTTAACACTTTTAATAGAGTTGCATTTAGAATTACTTCTGATGTTTTTAAGAGTTTGTTAAAAAGCAAATTAATATTTTCTGTGATGTTAAACTGCATAAGTGAAATTTAAAAAAGGAAAACTGCTCCAACCATTTTTCGGAAAAAGAAATCAAAAAGTTCCTTATTTTAAAAGATCTAGACATCCATTTCTTCTTCAGCAAAATAGCGAGGCTTTTTTTATGAACTCTTACTCTCTATTTTTTCATATATTTACACAAAGGATTTTATTAAGTTCAATGTAAACATACATAGAAGTATATTATGTTTTTTTTTTTGTTTGTTTTTTTTTTATGGTGTCTAACTTTTGTTTCACTTCTATTTTATTTTACGTTTATCTTGTATTTTATCATGCCTTATTGGTTTTTGCGTTTTGTGATGTCAAGCTGCGTAAGCTAAACTTAAAAGAGGAAAACTACGCTAACTTTTCTTTGAAAAAATATTCAAAAAGTACCTTAAAAGAGAAAGCACACGAATTTAAAAAGTTGTATCTTGCCATCCAATTCTTCTTCTGCAAAGTAGTGAGGCTTTTGCTCTCTAATTTATCTCTATTTACGCAAAGGGTTTTATTTCAATGTAAACACGTATAAAAGAATACTTTGTTAAAAATAATGTTAAAGGAGTTGCGTAAAAAAAACGTCTGAATAAACTTTCTTTACAAAAAAAAACAACTAAGAAACAAGCGCGCCTAAGAAAAACCAGATCGCGATTCACTAAGTCAATAGACGAAAGAAACAAACTTTAAAAAGTCTTTCTAGACAACAAATTCTATTTTTGGCAATGCAGTTTTTGTATTTATGCAACCTATCTTTTGTTTCACTTCTACTTTATTTTACGTTTACCTTGTATTTTGTCTTGCCTTTTTGCGTTTTGTGATGTCAAGCTACATAATCTAAACTTAAAAGAGGAAAACTAGGCTAGTAGAATATTATGTTGTTGGTTTTATATGCAGCCTAACTTTAGTTTCATCTATATTTTGTTTTGCGTTTATCTTATATTTTATCTTGTCTTTTTGAGTTTTGTGTTTTGTGATGTCAAGCTACATAAGCTAAACTTTAAAGACCTTTTTTTTGAAAAACTATTCAAAAACTACCTTTAACAAAGTAGCGAGGCTTTTTATGCACTTTTACTCTCTAACATACCTATATTTGCGCAGAGGATTTTATTTAACTCAATGTAAACATACATAGAAAAATATTGTTACCCGTTTATTTTATGCAGCCTAACTTTAGCTTCATCTGTATTTTATTTTACGTTTATCTTATATTTTATTTTGTCTTTTTGAGTTTTGTGCTTTGTGATGTCAAGCTACATAAGCTAATGTTAAAAGAGGAAAACTACGCTAACCTTTTTTTGAAAAACTATTCAAAAACAACCTTTAACAAAGTAGCGAGGCTTTTTATGCACTTTTACTCTCTAACATACCTATATTTGCGCAGAGGATTTTATATAACTCAATGTAAACATACATAGAAAAATATTGTTACCCGTTTATTTCATGCAGCCTAACTTTAGCTTCATCTACATTTTATTTTACGTTTATCTTATATTTTATTTTGTCTTTTTGAGTTTTGTGTTTTGTGATGTCAAGCTACATAAGCTAATGTTAAAAGAGGAAAGCTACGCTAACCTTTCTTTGAAAAACTGTTCAAAAACTACCTTAGACATAATCTAGATTTAAAAGAGGAAGACTACGCTATTTTTGCTTTGAAAAAACTTTCGAAAACCACCTTAATCGATAGAGATAGCACACGATTTTAAAATGTTGTATCTAGTGATCCACTTCTTTTACACCAAAGTAGCGAGGCTTTCTATGCACTTTTACTCTCTAACATAGCTATTTTTGCGCAAACGATTTTATTTATTTCAATTTAAACATGCCTAGTAGATTATTATGTTGTTGGTTTTTTATGCAGCCTAACTTTAGTTTCATCTATATTTTATTTTGCGTTTATCTTATATTTTATCTTGTCTTTTTGAGTTTTATATTTTGTGATGTCAAGCTACATAAGCTAAACTTTAAAGAGGAAATTTACGCTAACCTGTCTTTGAAAAACTATTCAAAAACTACCTTTAACAAAGTAGCGAGGCTTTTTATGCCTTTTTACTCTCTAGCATACCTATATTTGCGCAGAGGGTTTTATTTAATTCAACTTAAACATACCTGTTAGATTATTATGTTGTTGGTTTTTTATGCAGTCTAACTTAAGCTACATCTATTTTTCATTTTACGTTTGTCTTATATTTTATTTTATCTTTTTGTGTTCTGTGATGTCAAGCTACATAAGCTAATGTTAAAAGAGGAAAGCTACGCTAACCTTTCTTTGAAAAACTATTCGAAATCTATTTTTGAGATAATCTAGATTTAAAAGAGGAACACTACGCTAATTTTGCTTTGAAAAAACTCTCGAAAACTACCTTATTCGATAGAGATAGCACACAAGTTTAAAAAAGTGTATCTAGTCATCCACTTCTTCTACAGCAAAGTAGCGAGGCTTTCTATGCACTTTTACTCTCTAACATTATGCATTTTACTCTCTATTTTTGCGCAAAGGGTTTTATTTAATTCAATTTAAACATGCCTAGTAGATATTTTATGTTGTTGGTTTTTTATGCAGCCTAACTTTAGCTACATCTATTTGTCTTATATTTTATTTTATGTTTTTGTGTTCTGTGATGTCAAGCTACATAAGCTAATGTTAAAAGAGGAAAGCTACGCTAACTTTTCTTTGAAAAACTATTCAAAATCTACCTTTGAGATAATCTAGATTTAAAAGAGGAACACTACGCTAATTTTGCTTTGAAAAAACATTCGAAAACTACCTTATATTTTATCTTGCCTTTGTTAGTTTTGTGTTTTATTATGTCAAGCTTCATAATCTAATCTTAAAAGAGGAAAACTGCGCTAACTTTCCATTGAAAAAGTACTCAAAAAGGACCTAAATCGATATAGATAGCTCACGATTTTAAAAAGTTGCATATAGTCATCTTCTTCAGCAAAGTATCGAGGCTTTTTATGGATTTTTACTGTCTAACTTTCCCATATTTGCGCAAAGGAATTTATTTAGTTCAACTTAAACATGCCTAGTAGATAATTATGTTGTTTGTTTATTATGCAGTGTAAACTTTGTTTCATCTATATTTTACGTTTATCTTATATTTTATTTTGTCTTTTTGAGCTTTGTGTTTTGTGATGTCAAGCTACATAATCTAAACATAAAAGAGGAAAACTACGCTAACCTTTCTTTGAAAAACTATTCAAAATCTACCTTTAACAAAGTTGCGAGGCTTTTAATGCTTTTTTACTAACATACCTATATTTGCGCAAAGGATTTTATATAATTCAATTTAAACATGCCTAGTAGATTATTATGTTGTTAGTTTTTTATGCAGCTTATCTTTAGTTTCATTTATATTATGTTTTAGGTTTATCTTATATTTTATCTTATCTTTTTGAGTTTTGTGTTTTGTGATGCCAAGAATTTTAAGCTAAACTTAAAAGAGGAATGCTACGCTAACCTTTCTTTGAAAATCTATTCATAAACTACCCTAGACAAAAGCTAGATTTAAAAGAGGAAAACTACGCTATTTTTGCTTTGAAAAAACTTTCGAAAACCACCTTAATCGATAGAGATAGCACACAATTTTAAAAAGTTGCATATAGTCATCCACTTCTTCTGCAGCAAAGTAGCGATGCTTTTTATGCACTTTTTCTCACTAGTTTGCTTATATTTACGCAAAGGAATTCATTTAATTCAATCCAAGCATATATAGAAGATTATTATGCTATGATTTTTTTTTTCTTTTATGCAGCCTAACAATTATTTCACCTATATTTTATTTTACGATTAACTTTTATCTTACTTTTCTTTTTTGAGTTTTGTGTTTTGTGATATCAAGCTACATAAACTAAACTTTAAAGAGGAAAACTACGCTAACCTTTCTTTGAAAAACTATTCAAAAACTACCTTTAACAAAGTAGCGAGGCTTTTTCTCTCTAACATACCTATATTTGCGCATAGGATTTTATTTAATTTAATGTAAACATACCTAGTAGATTATTATGTTGTTGGTTTTTTATGCAGTCTAACTTTAGCTTCATCTGTATTTTATTTCACGTTTATCTTATATTTTATTTTGTCTTTTTGAGCTTTGTGTTTTGTGATGTCAAGCTACATAAGCTAAACTTAAAAGAGGAAAGCTACGCTAACCTTTCTTTGAAAAACTATTCAAAATCTACCTTTGAGATAATCTAAATTTAAAAGAGGAACACTGCGCTATTTTTGCTTTGAAAAAACTTTCGAAAACTACCTTATTCGATAGAGACAGCACACAAATTTAAAAGTTTGTATCTAGTCATCCACTTCTTCTACAGCAATGTAGCGAGGCTTTTTATGCACTTTTACTCTCTAACATACCTATATTTGCGCAAAGGATTTTATTTAACTCAATGTAAATATACATAGAAGAGTATTGTTACCCGTTTATTTTATGCAGCCTAACTTTAATTTCATCTATATTTTATATTGCGTTTACCTTATATTTTGTCTTGCCTTTGTTAGTTTTGTGTTTTGTTATGTCAAGCTTCATGATCCAATCTTAAAAGAGGAAAACTGCGCTAACTTCTCATTGAAAAAGTACTCAAAAAGGACCTAAATCGATATAGATAGCTCACGATTTTAAAAAGTTGCATATAGTCATCTTCTTCTTCAGCAAAGTATCGAGGCTTTTTATGGACTTTTAATCTCTTATTTACCCAAATTTGCGCAAAGGACTTTACTTAATTCAACTTAAACATGTCTAGTAGATTATTAAGTTGTTTGTTTTTTATGCAGCCTAACTTTAGTTTCATTTATATTTTATTTTACGTTTATCTGATATTTTATCTTGTCTTTTTGTGTGTTGTTTTGTCAAGCTACATAAGCTAAACTTAAAAGTGGAAAACTACGCTAACCTTTCTTTGAAAATCTATTCAAAAACTGCCTTAGACATAAGGTAGATTTAAAAGAGGAAGACTGCGCTATTTTTGCTTTAAAAAAACTTTCGAAAAATACCTTAATCCATCGAGGTAGTACACGAATTTACAAAGTTGTATCTAGTCATCCACTTCTTCTATAGCAAAGTAGCGAGGCTTTTTATGCACTTTTGAGTTCTAATTTATCTCTGTTTACGCAAATGGTTTTTGTTTATTTCTGTGTAATGATATACAAAAGAGTATTTTGTTAAAGATTATGCTGCAGGAGCTGCGTAAAAAAACTCTGGTGACCTTTCCTTAAGAAAAAAGCAACTGAGAGGCATGTGCGCTTTAGAAAATTCAAATCGCGATTCACCAAATTAAAAGACGAAAAGAACGAACTTTAAAAGCTCTTACTAGACGTTTGTGTTTATGATAGGCAATGCAGTTTTAGATTTTATGCAGCCTAACATTTGTTTCATCTATATCTTATTTTACGTTTATCTTATACTTTATCTTGCCTTTTTGAGTTTAGTATTTTGTGATGTCATGCTAAATAAGCTAAACTTTGCTAATTTTTATTTGAAAAAATATTCAAAAACTACCTGAATTATAAAGCTAGATCTAAAGGAGGAAAACTACGCTAACTTTTCTTTAAAAAAATATTTAAAAACTACCTTAAACATAAGCTATATCCAAAAGAGGAAAACTATGCTAACTTTTCTTTGAAAAAATACTCAAAAACTACCTTAAACATAAGCTAGATCTAAAAGAGGAAAACTACGCTAACTTTTCTTTGAAAAAATACTCAAAAACTACCTTAAACATAAGCTAGATCTAAAAGAGGAAACCTACGCTAACTTTTCTTTGAAAAAATATTCGAAAACTACCTTTAAACATGATTTAGATTTAATAGATGAAAACTACGCTAACATTTCTTTGAAAAAACATTCAAAAACTACCTTTAAACATGATTTAAATTTAAAAAAGGAAAACTACGCTAACATTTCTTTGAAAAAATATTCAAAAAGTACCTTAATCGAAAGAGATAGCACGCGAAATTAAAAAGTTGCATCTAGTCATCCGTTTCTTCTTCATCAAAGTAGCGAGGCGTTTATGCACTTTTTATTCTCTAATTTATCTCTATTTACGCAAATGGCTTTTGTTTATTTCAATGTAAAACTTTTCAAAAGAGTATTTTGTTAAAGATTATGCTGCAGGAGCTGTGTAAGATAACTCTGGTGACCTTTCTTTAAGAAAAAGCAACTAAAGTAGATGTGCGCCTAAGAGAATCCAAATTGCGATTCACTAAATTAAAAGACATATACAACAAACTTTAAAAGTGAAACTATTTTTACAAGCGTATTTGGTAAAGATGAAATGTTCTTATGACATTTTAACGTTACGAAAAGGATTTTCTTCAGTTCAAATATTTATTACAATTTAAAGTGTTAAATAATGTTACAGAAACGACCTAAAACGCCTGTTGTATTAATTTAAACGAACAAAATAGATAAAAAAAAAAGAAAAACTATCATTAAAAAAAAAAAAGAAAAAAAGAAAAGAAATAGAAGTTGAGGAAAAATAAAAATAAGAACTTCTAACAAAGAGCTCTTCTTTTTATTTTTCAGATTTTAGATGCTTAATTCCTTGAATGAAAAGTTGAACTGATGACCCACTACTAAGGTTGTTCCTAGCCTTCCGTTCTCAAACTAGGCCATTCTGAGAGGCTGTTTGATTAAGTACCGTTGATAGTAGTATCGCACGTAAGAGACTTCTAAAACTCTGATTATTAATTCCTTGAATGAAGAGATGACTTCATACTCACTAACGAGGTTGTTCTTAGCCATCCGTTCTTAAACTAAGCAAAACAGTGAAGTTGTTTGATTAAGTATCACAGTTTGCTGATTTGCACATGCACCATTGCCGAAACTGTGATGCTTGGTTCCTTGATTGGATTGAAGAAGCTCATCACCATGCTTTTTACAAGCTGTCCGTTGTTATGTTTTGCAATTCAGTGGTTCTGTTTTGCAATTCATTTTCTGTTTGTTTAAGTATCATCGATGGTGGTGTCGTGCATGCAAACTTTCCGAAACTCTGATGCTTGTTTTTCTTGAATGGAGAGATGAGCTTATACTTTAGGTGACTTTTAAAACTGCAGTAATTAGTGCCTCGAATGGAAAAACGAACTCATTCTTTACAGACCAAGGTTGTTCCTGGCCATCCGTTAACATACTAGGCAACAGTACAGCGAAGCTGTTTGTTTTACAAGCTTTTGTCGTTTCGAGAAATCACTACATTAAGCATTCGATGGTGATACACGACTGATGGCCAGGTTCTGATTTTCGAATGAAAAGAAGAGTCGCATCCGACCACCGGTCGGCTTTCGACGCAAAACAGCTGTACACACTCGTCCAACGTCCAGTGACTAACTGTTGCAACGAGAAAGTTAGCTTTATTTGTCGTGCAGATTGTCCGCTTTGACGTAAAATGCTAGAAATTTGCTGAACGCTCGGTTTGCGCCGCCCAAGAGTCATTCTGTTTCTGCGTTGCCAGCGTCTGTCGGCTAAATACAACTGTAGACTCCGCGCAAGCTTTTTCACCGCAAAAGTTGTACAGAGCCACACCGAAGGCTAAAATCGACTTTAAGGTCGAAGGTTAAAATCGACCCTAGAGCTTTGAAAACGACGTCACGAAATTTTCAAGTACATCATCGAAGAAAATTACGGCGGCCAGATGCGACTCTTAGTACTAACTCTTCTAATCTTAGTACGTTAAGCATTCCAGTCGAGAGATCAGACGTTTTTTCGTCACCTAAGAGACCGGCCGATCCGTTTGCGACGCTGCGGAAAGAAAGAAGATGGCAAACCACAGGGTTGTTACCGTAACAAACCTCCGTGAGTACCTCCATCTCGAATGGCTTTTGGGGAAACGTTCGTTTTAAACTCAAAGGGATGGTTGTTAAAGCTCACAAAAGCCTGGTTAACGATTTTCTAACGGCAGAGACCGTGTTTACAATGGATGCAGGCCGTTTGCCCGAGCCCAAAGCGCAAGACCTTTCGGAGAACTCCTCTAGGTCGATGCAACGAAACTACTAGACGCGTGCACCTAGCGGCACGTTACAACCGAAGGACGCCCCTCGTGGACACTATACGAACGCAATTTTTCATTGTCCCCAGGCTTCCAAACCGTAACCTCATCCCCCTCCAATCCTAACCCCGTAATTCTCTTACTCCTTCCCCCCCCCCCCCCCCCACCCCTACCCCTCTTAAAAAAAAAAAAAAAAAAGATAAAGAAAAAAAGAAAAAAGTTTCCTTCTCTCTTTTTTTCTAGCTTTTAGCCGGCCCTCCGCTAGAAGGGAATAGGGAGTAACGAAGGTTTGACATCAAAGTAGCGTTTCGTATAAGATTTGCTTGGCAAAATTTGACAATTTTTATAAAAGCCAAGCACTAGTTCAAACTGGAGATAATAAAACGAAATCGAATGATCTCACTTCTCAAACCACTGAGCTGCCATTGGTCGGCAGTTTCATGTTTGGAGACTATTGAGCTGCCATTGGTCGGCTGTTTAATCGTTGCGATTGGTCGGCAGTTTTATCGTTGGAGACCATTGAGAGATATAAAAGGCACTTTTTTTTTTTTTGAGCACAACATTAAACGCTATATCGTTAGATCTTGTTATAAAGGCACCCTTAAAATGCCGAATTGAAAAAAAAAAACAAAAACAAAAACAAACAGAAAAAAAAAATGAAATCGAAACGGGCATTCTTTTAAGCATAACGTTAAAAGCTAAATCGTTAGAGGTTTTATTAAGAAGGCACCTTTAGAATGCAAAAGACAAAAACGGAAAGTTTTGCTTTCCTGGCCACAAGCGATAAAATTGTTAGTAAAACGCACTCTAGCATTCTCACGTTCCAGACGTGACCAATGTTCGAGTAATCGAACAGGTCCGCTCAACCGTGAATGAAAGCGGAACTAACACACACTACCAACTAGTCACTGTGTTGGTCTGCTGAAATTACAACAGTCCATGAAAAGTATCTCGTAGAAAAGTCCTAATTTTGGATCATGGGCGGGCTGCTCAAATGAGCACTCTGCCCAATTGAAACAAAGGAAAAAAAAAAAAAAAAAAAGAAAAAAGAAACCGAAACGGGCATTCTTTTGAGCATAACGTTAAAAGCTAAATCGTTAGATGTTTTATTAAAAAGGCACCTTTAGAATGCGATGTCCTCAAATATTTTCCTCGATATTTTAATAAGTAAACAAAAACAAAACTAAGTCTTGCAACTGGCGAAAACTTTCAATAAGCAAACAAAGCAACAACTTTCCTTTCGAGTTTTTTACATTTTAAACAAAAGACAAACAAAGAAAAAAAAAACAAACAAAAACAAAAACAAAAAAACAAAACAAAAACAAAACAGAAAAGGGAGAATGAGTGAGTCGACTGATTTCGCTCAACTGTCTTAAACGAGAAGTCATAAACGTTTGCTTGTGCCAGCAAGTTGCAAATTAAGTTGTTAATGAGCTGCACCGCAAAAACTTAACCCACAGTTTATTAAGCATATTAAGCCTTTGCTGACATGTTAAGACATTTTAAGCCTTTGCTATTATCATGAGGCTTTTTTGCTCCACGAGCCAAAAAAGTACGCTAGAGTTGTTGACAAACTGCATCGCGGTCGAAAAGTGTAATTACGCCAACACTTTTATCCGTTTAAGCATTTCGTTTTCGCACGAACAACAATTAAAGCAGCTCGTTGAGCTTAACGACGTTCGTATTTTTTTTCGAAGCCAAAACTTCGGCTATAAGTAGAGTGAAGAGGCACTTCGAAAAACAACAAAGCTGTTCGCAGTCGATAGCAACGAGCGACAACATCTCTGCGAGTCTGGCATCAAGGTAAACATTTTTTTTTACATTTTCATTTGTTAGTGCCACTTTTGTGTACATTATGTATTCAAAAATTTCTTGCTGACGCTAGATTTTTCGTTTTCAATGAACAACAGTTGCAACCTCTAGTCGTTTGCTAAAACAGCTTGCTAGGACAACCAAATCAATCATATGTTGTGAAAATTTCTTTTTGTTCAACTGACTAAGGAAGATCGAGCGAACGCTTTTTTTTTTTATAACTTGTTTGTATCATATTGCTATTAAGAAAACAGCGTTGTGTATACTAAACGTGACATAATTGGCAATTATCCGTAACTAAAAATAAGATAGAAATTACAAACTTGATACCATATTTTAATTACTCTAACAAAACTAGACGTCATCGCGTGAGAAAATAAATGTTTATGACACATAACCTATTTTTTTGTTTTTTTTTTTCTTCTCTTTTTTCCTTTTAATCTCCTTTCTTTCGTCCAAAAAGCGTTTTGATTTTTGCCTCGCCACAAGCGATGAAATCGATAAAAAAACCTGCTCGGACATTCTCAATTCTCAACAACAAAAGCAATCAAAGTTCTAGCTCTCGAGCACGTGCGCCAACAGGTTGATGAAACCGTTCAAATATGCTCGATCGCTAGAATTTAAAAAAAAAAAAAGAAGCAAACCAGAAACAAACCAAAATAAAAAAAAAACAAAAACAAAAATGGACATCTTTAGAACGCTTAAATTTTATAAAATATTTTCCTCTGCGTTTTTAACCAGCTAAACTGTCGTAAAGTTTTTTCGGTGCAGTTCATTTAAAAAACTTAGTTTTCAACTTTTAAACGTTTTAGACTTCTCGTTTAAGGCAGTCGAAAGAAATGAGTCGACTTGCTCTCTCTCTCCCTTTTCGGTTTTGTTTTTGTTTACTTGTTTTTGTTTTTTCTTCGTTTGCCTTCGTTTGCCTTTGTTTGCCTTTGTTTGCTTTTGGAAAAGTTGTCGCCATGCGAGACTTAGTTTTTTTTTGGCTCAATTTGTGATTAAGTGAAGTTCTAGTCTTGAAAGTGTGCAAAGTGTGGGCCAATCTGGTGGCTGGAGTGATGACACGTGAATGCTGGAAATTCCAGACTTTGAGCGGATTCAGCGTACATAGAAAGAAAATGTAACATTCACGTGGGTCTCTCCTAAGCTTGCCATTGGTCGGTCTGCTGGCCTTAAGTACCCCCCCCCCCCCCCTCAACGTCACGTTTGCTCAACTTTCTCGGTCTTTGGCGCCCAAAGAAAGCTCGAGGAAGGATAAAAATGGCGAGGTTTCGGTACTGCGTTTTCTGTTTTTCCTATTTGTTTTTGTTTGTTTGTTTGTTTCGTTTGTTTGTTTATTTATTTAATCGTTTTTTTGTTTGTTTCGTTCGTTTGTTTGTTTGTTTCGTTTGCTTCGTTTGTTTTGTGATGTTTTGTTTTCCCTTCTTGATGGCACAAAACAGAAGCAAACAAGACTTTCGGTTATATTCGGTTATATTCGGTTCAATAAAAGTTTGTTGGTTTCTGCACAACAACAACAACAACAACAAAAGTCCCTCTGTCCCTCAAAAGCAGTTTCTCCTCTGTCCTAAAGAAGAGCCTCTTTGTAATCGATCTTGTCTGAATGCAGCTCTCCTTTTGCCTACAGGTTTTTATTCCAACCCTTTTGTTGTTGTTAGTGCCATGTTGTTGTTATTGTTATACTCTGTAAAAGCAGTTGTTGCTGTTGTACTTGTTTGTTGTTTCTAAAGACACTGTTGTTGCTGCTGTTAGCGCTGTTAGTAATCACCCACTTGGCTTGTATTTTTGTTTCTTGTTTTTGTTTTTTGTTTTATTTATAAACACTCTCTGAGTAAGTGATGCTGTTGCTGTTGTTGTTGTTACAGTTGCAATGAGTGTTTGTTAATGTTCCCCCACTTGGCTTGTTTATAATCTATTTTATTTTATCAACACTCTCTGAGTCAGTGATGGTGTTGCTGTTGCTGTTGTCGTTATTATGCTTGCAATGGGAGTTGTTACTGTTCACCCACTTTGCTTGTTTTGTTTTTGTTTCTTTATTTTATCAACACCCTTTGAGCCAGTGATGCTGTTGCTGTTGTTGTTGTTATAGTTGCAATGAGTGTTGTTAATGTTCACCCACTTTGCTTGTGTTTTTGTTTTTGTTTATCAACACCCTTTGTGTCAGTGATGCTGTTGCTGTTGTTCTTATTACAGTTGCAATGAGTGTTTGTTAATGTTCACCAACTTGGCTTGTTTATAATCTATTTTGTTTTATCAACACTCTCTGAGTCAGTGATGCTGATGCTGTTGTTGTTATTGTGCTTGCAATAAGTGTTGTTAATGTTCACCCACTTTGCTTGTTTTGTTTGTGCTTTTGTTTTTCTTTATCAACACCCTTTGAGTCACTGATGCTGTTGCTGTTGGTGTTATTATAGTTGCAATGAGTGTTAATGTTCACCCACTTTGCTTGCTTTATTTGTTTGTTGCTTTTTTTTTTATCAACACCCTGCGAGTTAGTGATGCTGTTGCTGCTTTTGTCATTTTACTTGTATTTATAGTTGTTACTGTTCAGCCACTTTGCTTGTTTTTTAATCTGTTTTATTTTATCACCACACTCTGAGTCAGTGATGATGTTGCTGATGCTGTTGTTGTTATTTTACTTGCAATGATAGCTGTTACTGTTCAGCCACTTTGCTTGTTTTGTTTGTTTGTTTGTTTGTTTGTTTTTTTATCAATATCCTCTGAGCAAGTGATGCTGTTGCTGTTGTTGTTGTTATAGTTGCAATGAGTGTTTGTTAATGTTCACAAACTTGGCATGTTTATAATCTATTTTATTTTATCAACACTCTCTGAGTCAGTGATGCTGATGCTGTTGTTGTTATTATGCTTGCAATAAGTGTTGTTAATGTTCACCCACTCTGCTTGTTTTGTTTGTGCCTTTGTTTTTGTTTATCAACACCCTTTGAGTCACTGATGCTGTTGCTGTTGGTGTTATTATAGTTGCAATGAGTGTTAATGTTCACCCACTTTGCTTGCTTTGTTTGTTTGTTGCTTTTTTTTTTATCAACACCCTGCGAGTTAGTGATGCTGTTGCTGCTTTTGTCATTTTACTTGTATTTATAGTTGTTACTGTTCAGCCACTTTGCTTGTTTTTTAATCTGTTTTATTTTATCACCACTCTCTGAGTCAGTGATGATGTTGCTGATGCTGTTGTTGTTATTTTACTTGCAATGATAGCTGTTACTGTTCAGCCACTTTGCTTGTTTTGTTTGTTTGTTTGTTTGTTTTTTTTATCAATATCCTCTGAGCAAGTGATGCTGTTGCTGTTGTTGTTGTTTTAGTTGCAATGAGTGTTTGTTAATGTTCCCCCACTTGGCTTGTACTTCTGTTTTCTGTTTTGTTTTGTTTTTGTTTTTTTTGTTGTTTTTTTTCTCAACACTCTCTGAGTAAGTGATGCTGTTGCTGTAGTCGTTGTTATAGTTGCAATGAGTGTTTGTTAATGTTCACAAACTTGGCATGTTTATAATCTATTTTATTTTATCAACACTCTCTGAGTCAGAGATGCTGATGCTGTTGTTGTTATTATGCTTGCAATAAGTGTTGTTAATGTTCCCCCACTCTGCTTGTTTTGTTTGTGCCTTTGTTTTTGTTTATCAACACCCTTTGAGTCACTGATGCTGTTGCTGTTGGTGTTATTATAGTTGCAATGAGTGTTAATGTTCACCCACTTTGCTTGCTTTGTTTGTTTGTTGCTTTTTTTTTTTATCAACACCCTGCGAGTTAGTGATGCTGTTGCTGCTTTTGTCATTTTACTTGTATTTATAGTTGTTACTGTTTAGCCACTTTGCTTGTTTTTTAATCTGTTTTATTTTATCACCACTCTCTGAGTCAGTGATGATGTTGCTGATGCTGTTGTTGTTATTTTACTTGCAATGATAGCTGTTACTGTTCAGCCACTTTGCTTGTTTTTTTTTGTTTTTGTTTTGTTTGTTTGTTTGTTTGTTTTTTTATATATCCTCTGAGTTAGTGATGCTGTTGCTGATGCTGTTGTTGTTATTATGCTTTCAATGAGAGCTGTTACTGTTCACCCACTTTGTTTGTTTATAATCTGTTTTATTTTATCAACACTCTCTGAGTCAGTGATGCTGATGCTGATGCTGTTGTTGTTATTATGCTTGCAGTGAGAGTTGTTACTGTTCACCCACTTTGCTTGCTTATTGTCTATTTTATTTTGTCAACACTCTCTGAGTCAGTGATGCTGATGCTGATGCTGTTGTTGTTATTATGCTTGCAATGAGAGTTGTTACTGTTCACCCAATTTGCTTGTTTTGTTTTTTTATTTGTTTTTTTGTTTGTTTTTGTTTTGCTTGTTTTTTTTTATCAATACCCTCTGAGTCAGTGATGCTGTTGCTGTTGTTGTTGTTGTTATAGTTGCAATGAGTGTTTGTTAATGTTCCCCCACTTGGCTTGTACTTTTGTTTTCTTTTTTGTTATGTCAACACTCTCTGAGTCAGTGATGCTGATGCTGTTGTTATTATGCTTGCAATGAGAGTTGTTACTGTTGTAGTTATGTCTGTCATTTGTCCTTGTTAGCAAGTTCTATTTGCCCTCTCTTGCCTTTTTTCAACACAGTTTCTTTCTTTGAGTCATATGGTTGCGAGATCCTCTCAAACTCCATCTCTTTATTTATTTGTTTCTTTTCTTTTTCTTTTTTTTTTTCTCATTCTCCTTCTCATAATAGCAATCACTGCTGCCACCATGCATGTAATGCTAGTTGCTCTCATTCTTTTTCATTTGCTAGTGGAAACTTTGTTTCTTCTTGTTGCTCTCTTTTCTTTCTTTTTTTCTCTTTTGCAGAGGATTCGAAAAAACACAGCTCTTCCCTGCAGTTGTAAACATTCCAGGATTGGATGCAGGCAGAAGAAAAAAACTCTCACTGACTGGTTTCCTTTTTTTAGCAAAAACCGTTGCAAACAAACACCTGAACATGTCTTCTTCACAAGAAAACAACTCTGTTGTTGCTTCTTCTCCAAACTCTAAAGCAAAAAAAAAGAAAAGAAAGCAGTCACAAGAACAGAGAGACTTAAAGCTCAAAAACAAAGTCAGGGCCGCATTAGTTGCAGCGTGTGGCTCCGTAAACAGGGTTGTACCTTTCTATGGTACCAAGAAGAGGTACGCTGTTAGCTGTCCGATGCCTTTGTGCAAACATTCGTCCACAAGCATTAAAAGACACTTGACTAAAAAAGATCATTCTTGGACTTTGGATGAAGCTTCCATCTTTTACTCTGCAATGGTCAGGAAGTTTCAGCATGCTCGTCTCGAACGCAAGTCCGGCTGTCCAAAACCTTACCCCTGTTTGCAATGTTGGAAGTATTACGACCGACTGGACATACACTTGAAAGAGACTCATTTCTACGATTCCAAGATGATCAAACAAAAGATTGCAGAGGCAAAGCGATACGACAACGAGAAGCTCTATGTCCCTCAATTTATTCGACCTGCCTTCTTTGGTATTAAGCCAGTAGCTGAACAAGCGTCTGCATCAGGCTCTGCATCCTCTGCTCCTGGGCCTTCCTCCTCTTTTTCTTCTCCGGTTCTTTCCTCTGATCCTCTTTTAAGCTTGCCCTCACCAGTTGCTGGTTCGTCCGAGGCTCCTTCTGCAAACCAATGCACCTCTGTAGAAAACAAAGAGCTGAACACCGAATCCGTCCTTGACTCTGATTTCGATTCCTTAGAGCACTTGGTTTCCAGCTCCTATGTCTTGACCGAAGAAAAGAGACTCTTGTTTCAGCTGGACAAAGATGCTTTTCACTTTTATTACCAGTCAGCAGATGAGCTCTTCAGAGACTTTGAAAAGTGGCTTGTGGTAGCCAACAACAACACTTGGTCACAAGCAAAGATCTACAAAAATGCAGTTGTGGAAATATTGACTTGTTGTGACAGCACGTTGACGCTGCACCCAAACGCCCTCACCAATTCCAATGTTTTGGAGGATAGATACTTCTCCTTGCACTTTAAGAAAATTCAGCTCAATTCCAAGCTGAGTGAACTTGACCAAACAAAAGCCATGTCTTGTCACACGTTGTACAACCGCCTCGTCTCCCTTTGTCTCCTGTTTCGTTTCAGTGAAGCCAGAAACGTCTATTTCGGACTTTCTCATGAGGCCATCCGACGTTTGCGCTGCAAGGTGGATGAGTTGCGAAAAGTGCTGAGGCCCTTTCGTTCTTTGAGGAGGAGCCTTGTGAAAAGAAGAAAAAGCATCAACATCATCAATGTCAGTTTGCTGACCGAATATGGCAAGTCTGCATACGTAAGAGACTTAGTGGAATCGATTAGAAAGGCGTCTCTTCCGCTGACTAGAGACAATGCTGTGTCTCTACGAAACCATCTTCTGCTCTCTGTCACTGTAATTAACAGTTTAAGAAAATCTAACATTGCTCTTTTAAACATTAGAGACTACATGGCTGCTGAGAAGAGTGAGTGTGGATATTGCATTGTGCAAGAGCGCTACAAAACAGCATACAAGTACGGAGCCAAAAACATTCTAGTGCCGAACGACTTGAAAGTGTTGATCGATATTTATTTGCTGAGATACAGAGACCTTCTTGTCAACGACTCTCACTACATGGCTGCAGACACCAAGACTGTTTTGGAGTTGAGCGACTGCTACAGGCCCCTTTTTCCTTCGGTGAGAGCCAACAAAGACGAAGGTGTGACACTAGGTGCAACTAGAGTGCCTGTTTACCAGATGGGTTCCTCTGCTATCACCTCTAGCCTGACGTCCTGCTTCAGAAAAAGCCAAGTAAACATTCCCATGAAGCGTCTTACTCCCACTTGCATTCGCGGTTCGATAGCCACTTACTTTGCCAACAACAGCAAAGAAGATCGCGAGCGGTTTGCTACACTCTACATGAAGCACAGCAGACACACAATGGATAGCTTTTATGTGTCCCAGTGGAACGCTGCAGAGGAGTTGCGCTTTGCCCTGGGCATCGGACAGTCCTTCGGAGTCATAGAGTCTTTGACTGTTGAAAAGTCTGAGAGACCACCAAAGGAGGAGAAGGATGTGATGGACTGGCTCCGAACTAATGCAGAGGAGTACGGTTTTCATGATGTTGAGGACATTTTTGAGGAAGATTCAGACTCCGGTTCTGACTCTGAAGAATGTGCTGCTACTTTCGGTTGTACCACAGTGGTTCCATTTTCTCCAGCTGTAGAAAACAATGCTCCTTTAGAGGACAGCAACGAACATGTTGTAGATTTCTTGTGTGAACCTAGCTCAACTCCTGTTTCGTCTGTTCCTTCTGAACAAACAATCGCTGGTCCAGTTCTTGAACTATCCTCTGCTCTTGCACAACTAGTTCCTAATGAACAAGCTGTTTGTATGGATGTAGATCAGACTCTAGCTGTTCCTGTTGGCACAGCTTGTTCTCCTCTTGCATTAACATTATTTCCTGATGAACCGGATTTTATTGAACACCATGCACAACTTTCTCCAGTTTACTTTAGTGAGCAAGTGGTTGCCAAACCTGTTTCTGCTGCTCCTGCTCAACAAGTTGCTTTCAGTCCTTCAAAAGAGGTCTTTTCTGTTCTGCTGGAAACAGTGTCTAATGTTGCTTCACAGCAAGATAATCTTATGGCTGTCACACGTGTTTTCCATGCTCCTCCTGAAGCTGCTCTTCTTGAACCTGCTCTTCTTGAACCTGCTCTTCTTGAACCTGCTCATAAGCAAGTGGTTGCCAAACCTGTTCATGTTGCTCCTTCTCTGCAAGTTGTTTTTAATCCTTCAAAAGAGGTCTTTTCTGTTCCTCTGGCTCCTAATCTTGTTGCTCGTCAGCAAACGATGGCCAAACCCAGTTTGTTTCTTTCAGCTGTTCCAGTCCAACAGGCTGGTACTGTTCTTGAAAAACAGCCCTCACCTGGTGCTGTTCAATCTGTTGGTAGTCTATTTAGCCAAAGTCTTGCTTGTACATCCAGAGGTAAATTCTTTTTGATTTTTGATTTTTATGCAAATCTCAACACGCTTTCAAAAAATAAAAATGCCCAAATTAACTCCTTGCCCTATTGTTATTGTTAAAGCTGTAAAAAAAAAAAAAAAAAAGAAAAACAATAAAAAAAACAAAAAAAAAAACAAAAAAAACAACACAGAAGTGTGTATGTATTTGTTGCAGGACTAATTCTGTGATTGCTTAAATGTTTACACAAGTGAATGATACTAAAACTGATTATGTTTTAGAAGTAAAAGATCCAAGAAGAAAAAAAATCAAGTTGGAAATGCCATCTTTTACTCAAGAACACATCGGTAATGTAAAACCTAATTTATACAAACATATATAAACACAAACCTCTTCTTGCACAATTTCAGATGGTTAACTGTTAATAAAAACTAGCCATCATTGCTAAGTGCACTTTTAGAAAGTTGTGTCTACCCGATTTCTAATGATGAAGTTAGAAACATCACCGTTAGAAATCATGCACAGCTTGTTATTATCTCTAACACTTAGAAACTGTTGATGGTTTTTTTATGAATTAGAAAAATGAACATGGTTTTATTTTATTTCAGGATCAACTCAGCCAAGAACAAAGGAAAACAAAGCAGAAGTTAGCCAATGCCAATTAGGTAATCTTTCAAAAACCAGTTATTGCTATCAGTGCAAACAATAAGGTCAACAAAAAAAACAAATAAAAAAACAAAATTAATCTTGTCATGCTTCAGAACCAAATGAATATTCGATTTAATCTCTTTGTGTTATGACTTGAGTTTGTAAAATTTTAGATGAAATAGTTGAAAAGCTGAATGCTTGCCCTGGCCACAACGAATGGTTCAACACCAGAAGTTTTCCTCGATGTGCAGCTTTAGTGTTGGCATACATCTTGCAAGACGTGTTTACAGATGTAAGCTCAAGTTGCTCGTACAAAGATTACCTTGGCATCTTGGCAAATCATAGCAGTGACAAGCTCATTCATGTCTTGCAAAAGTACTCCTACCGAAGCCATATTAAAGACAAAATTAAAAACATGAAGCTAAAAATTCAAAAAGAGGGTAGTTTAGAAAAGTTTGTTCAATATGGCAATATAGTGAGACCATTTATGTAGTTTAGAAAAGTTTGTTCAGTTTGGCAATAAAGATGGGCCTTTTGTGTAGTTTGTTTTCTCTATGCTTTTGCAAATATATTTATCTGTTTCGCTAAATACATAATAAACAAGAAGTTCTGTTAAACTGTTCTCACATTTCTTATTTAAAGATAGTTCAAACTTTTTTTATCTTTAAAAAAAAAAAAAAGTCGTTTTGTTATTCTGTTAACACTTTTAATAGAGTTGCATTTAGAATTACTTCTGATGTTTTTAAGAGTTTGTTAAAAAGCAAATTAATATTTTCTGTGATGTTAAACTGCATAAGTGAAATTTAAAAAAGGAAAACTGCTCCAACCATTTTTCGGAAAAAGAAATCAAAAAGTTCCTTATTTTAAAAGATCTAGACATCCATTTCTTCTTCAGCAAAATAGCGAGGCTTTTTTTATGAACTCTTACTCTCTATTTTTTCATATATTTACACAAAGGATTTTATTAAGTTCAATGTAAACATACATAGAAGTATATTATGTTTTTTTTTTTGTTTGTTTTTTTTTTATGGTGTCTAACTTTTGTTTCACTTCTATTTTATTTTACGTTTATCTTGTATTTTATCATGCCTTATTGGTTTTTGCGTTTTGTGATGTCAAGCTGCGTAAGCTAAACTTAAAAGAGGAAAACTACGCTAACTTTTCTTTGAAAAAATATTCAAAAAGTACCTTAAAAGAGAAAGCACACGAATTTAAAAAGTTGTATCTTGCCATCCAATTCTTCTTCTGCAAAGTAGTGAGGCTTTTGCTCTCTAATTTATCTCTATTTACGCAAAGGGTTTTATTTCAATGTAAACACGTATAAAAGAATACTTTGTTAAAAATAATGTTAAAGGAGTTGCGTAAAAAAAACGTCTGAATAAACTTTCTTTACAAAAAAAAACAACTAAGAAACAAGCGCGCCTAAGAAAAACCAGATCGCGATTCACTAAGTCAATAGACGAAAGAAACAAACTTTAAAAAGTCTTTCTAGACAACAAATTCTATTTTTGGCAATGCAGTTTTTGTATTTATGCAACCTATCTTTTGTTTCACTTCTACTTTATTTTACGTTTACCTTGTATTTTGTCTTGCCTTTTTGCGTTTTGTGATGTCAAGCTACATAATCTAAACTTAAAAGAGGAAAACTAGGCTAGTAGAATATTATGTTGTTGGTTTTATATGCAGCCTAACTTTAGTTTCATCTATATTTTGTTTTGCGTTTATCTTATATTTTATCTTGTCTTTTTGAGTTTTGTGTTTTGTGATGTCAAGCTACATAAGCTAAACTTTAAAGACCTTTTTTTTGAAAAACTATTCAAAAACTACCTTTAACAAAGTAGCGAGGCTTTTTATGCACTTTTACTCTCTAACATACCTATATTTGCGCAGAGGATTTTATTTAACTCAATGTAAACATACATAGAAAAATATTGTTACCCGTTTATTTTATGCAGCCTAACTTTAGCTTCATCTGTATTTTATTTTACGTTTATCTTATATTTTATTTTGTCTTTTTGAGTTTTGTGCTTTGTGATGTCAAGCTACATAAGCTAATGTTAAAAGAGGAAAACTACGCTAACCTTTTTTTGAAAAACTATTCAAAAACAACCTTTAACAAAGTAGCGAGGCTTTTTATGCACTTTTACTCTCTAACATACCTATATTTGCGCAGAGGATTTTATATAACTCAATGTAAACATACATAGAAAAATATTGTTACCCGTTTATTTCATGCAGCCTAACTTTAGCTTCATCTACATTTTATTTTACGTTTATCTTATATTTTATTTTGTCTTTTTGAGTTTTGTGTTTTGTGATGTCAAGCTACATAAGCTAATGTTAAAAGAGGAAAGCTACGCTAACCTTTCTTTGAAAAACTGTTCAAAAACTACCTTAGACATAATCTAGATTTAAAAGAGGAAGACTACGCTATTTTTGCTTTGAAAAAACTTTCGAAAACCACCTTAATCGATAGAGATAGCACACGATTTTAAAATGTTGTATCTAGTGATCCACTTCTTTTACACCAAAGTAGCGAGGCTTTCTATGCACTTTTACTCTCTAACAGATCTCTAACATAGCTATTTTTGCGCAAACGATTTTATTTATTTCAATTTAAACATGCCTAGTAGATTATTATGTTGTTGGTTTTTTATGCAGCCTAACTTTAGTTTCATCTATATTTTATTTTGCGTTTATCTTATATTTTATCTTGTCTTTTTGAGTTTTATATTTTGTGATGTCAAGCTACATAAGCTAAACTTTAAAGAGGAAATTTACGCTAACCTGTCTTTGAAAAACTATTCAAAAACTACCTTTAACAAAGTAGCGAGGCTTTTTATGCCTTTTTACTCTCTAGCATACCTATATTTGCGCAGAGGGTTTTATTTAATTCAACTTAAACATACCTGTTAGATTATTATGTTGTTGGTTTTTTATGCAGTCTAACTTAAGCTACATCTATTTTTCATTTTACGTTTGTCTTATATTTTATTTTATCTTTTTGTGTTCTGTGATGTCAAGCTACATAAGCTAATGTTAAAAGAGGAAAGCTACGCTAACCTTTCTTTGAAAAACTATTCGAAATCTATTTTTGAGATAATCTAGATTTAAAAGAGGAACACTACGCTAATTTTGCTTTGAAAAAACTCTCGAAAACTACCTTATTCGATAGAGATAGCACACAAGTTTAAAAAGTGTATCTAGTCATCCACTTCTTCTACAGCAAAGTAGCGAGGCTTTCTATGCACTTTTACTCTCTAACATTATGCATTTTACTCTCTATTTTTGCGCAAAGGGTTTTATTTAATTCAATTTAAACATGCCTAGTAGATATTTTATGTTGTTGGTTTTTTATGCAGCCTAACTTTAGCTACATCTATTTGTCTTATATTTTATTTTATGTTTTTGTGTTCTGTGATGTCAAGCTACATAAGCTAATGTTAAAAGAGGAAAGCTACGCTAACTTTTCTTTGAAAAACTATTCAAAATCTACCTTTGAGATAATCTAGATTTAAAAGAGAACACTACGCTAATTTTGCTTTGAAAAAACATTCGAAAACTACCTTATATTTTATCTTGCCTTTGTTAGTTTTGTGTTTTATTATGTCAAGCTTCATAATCTAATCTTAAAAGAGGAAAACTGCGCTAACTTTCCATTGAAAAAGTACTCAAAAAGGACCTAAATCGATATAGATAGCTCACGATTTTAAAAAGTTGCATATAGTCATCTTCTTCAGCAAAGTATCGAGGCTTTTTATGGATTTTTACTGTCTAACTTTCCCATATTTGCGCAAAGGAATTTATTTAGTTCAACTTAAACATGCCTAGTAGATAATTATGTTGTTTGTTTATTATGCAGTGTAAACTTTGTTTCATCTATATTTTACGTTTATCTTATATTTTATTTTGTCTTTTTGAGCTTTGTGTTTTGTGATGTCAAGCTACATAATCTAAACATAAAAGAGGAAAACTACGCTAACCTTTCTTTGAAAAACTATTCAAAATCTACCTTTAACAAAGTTGCGAGGCTTTTAATGCTTTTTTACTAACATACCTATATTTGCGCAAAGGATTTTATATAATTCAATTTAAACATGCCTAGTAGATTATTATGTTGTTAGTTTTTTATGCAGCTTATCTTTAGTTTCATTTATATTATGTTTTAGGTTTATCTTATATTTTATCTTATCTTTTTGAGTTTTGTGTTTTGTGATGCCAAGAATTTTAAGCTAAACTTAAAAGAGGAATGCTACGCTAACCTTTCTTTGAAAATCTATTCATAAACTACCCTAGACAAAAGCTAGATTTAAAAGAGGAAAACTACGCTATTTTTGCTTTGAAAAAACTTTCGAAAACCACCTTAATCGATAGAGATAGCACACAATTTTAAAAAGTTGCATATAGTCATCCACTTCTTCTGCAGCAAAGTAGCGATGCTTTTTATGCACTTTTTCTCACTAGTTTGCTTATATTTACGCAAAGGAATTCATTTAATTCAATCCAAGCATATATAGAAGATTATTATGCTATGATTTTTTTTTTCTTTTATGCAGCCTAACAATTATTTCACCTATATTTTATTTTACGATTAACTTTTATCTTACTTTTCTTTTTTGAGTTTTGTGTTTTGTGATATCAAGCTACATAAACTAAACTTTAAAGAGGAAAACTACGCTAACCTTTCTTTGAAAAACTATTCAAAAACTACATTTAACAAAGTAGCGAGGCTTTTTCTCTCTAACATACCTTATATTTGCGCATAGGATTTTATTTATTTAATGTAAACATACCTAGTAGATTATTATGTTGTTGGTTTTTTATGCAGTCTAACTTTAGCTTCATCTGTATTTTATTTCACGTTTATCTTATATTTTATTTTGTCTTTTTGAGCTTTGTGTTTTGTGATGTCAAGCTACATAAGCTAAACTAAAAGAGGAAAGCTACGCTAACCTTTCTTTGAAAAACTATTCAAAATCTACCTTTGAGATAATCTAAATTTAAAAGAGGAACACTGCGCTATTTTTGCTTTGAAAAAACTTTCGAAAACTACCTTATTCGATAGAGACAGCACACAAATTTAAAAGTTTGTATCTAGTCATCCACTTCTTCTACAGCAATGTAGCGAGGCTTTTTATGCACTTTTACTCTCTAACATACCTATATTTGCGCAAAGGATTTTATTTAAACTCAATGTAAATATACATAGAAGAGTATTGTTACCCGTTTATTTTATGCAGCCTAACTTTATTTCATCTATATTTTATATTGCGTTTACCTTATATTTTGTCTTGCCTTTGTTAGTTTTGTGTTTTGTTATGTCAAGCTTCATGATCCAATCTTAAAAGAGGAAAACTGCGCTAACTTCTCATTGAAAAAGGTACTCAAAAAGGACCTAAATCGATATAGATAGCTCACGATTTTAAAAAGTTGCATATAGTCATCTTCTTCAAAGTATCGAGGCTTTTTATGGACTTTTAATCTCTTATTTACCCAAATTTGCGCAAAGGACTTTACTTAATTCAACTTAAACATGTCTAGTAGATTATTAAGTTGTTTGTTTTTTATGCAGCCTAACTTTAGTTTCATTTATATTTTATTTTACGTTTATCTGATATTTTATCTTGTCTTTTTGTGTGTTGTTTTGTCAAGCTACATAAGCTAAACTTAAAAGTGGAAAACTACGCTAACCTTTCTTTGAAAATCTATTCAAAAACTGCCTTAGACATAAGGTAGATTTAAAAGAGGAAGACTGCGCTATTTTTGCTTTAAAAAAACTTTCGAAAAATACCTTAATCCATCGAGGTAGTACACGAATTTACAAAGTTGTATCTAGTCATCCACTTCTTCTATAGCAAAGTAGCGAGGCTTTTTATGCACTTTTGAGTTCTAATTTATCTCTGTTTACGCAAATGGTTTTTGTTTATTTCTGTGTAATGATATACAAAAGAGTATTTTGTTAAAGATTATGCTGCAGGAGCTGCGTAAAAAAACTCTGGTGACCTTTCCTTAAGAAAAAAGCAACTGAGAGGCATGTGCGCTTTAGAAAATTCAAATCGCGATTCACCAAATTAAAAGACGAAAAGAACGAACTTTAAAAGCTCTTACTAGACGTTTGTGTTTATGATAGGCAATGCAGTTTTAGATTTTATGCAGCCTAACATTTGTTTCATCTATATCTTATTTTACGTTTATCTTATACTTTATCTTGCCTTTTTGAGTTTAGTATTTTGTGATGTCATGCTAAATAAGCTAAACTTTGCTAATTTTTATTTGAAAAAATATTCAAAAACTACCTGAATTATAAAGCTAGATCTAAAGGAGGAAAACTACGCTAACTTTTCTTTAAAAAAATATTTAAAAACTACCTTAAACATAAGCTATATCCAAAAGAGGAAAACTATGCTAACTTTTCTTTGAAAAAATACTCAAAAACTACCTTAAACATAAGCTAGATCTAAAAGAGGAAAACTACGCTAACTTTTCTTTGAAAAAATACTCAAAAACTACCTTAAACATAAGCTAGATCTAAAAGAGGAAACCTACGCTAACTTTTCTTTGAAAAAATATTCGAAAACTACCTTTAAACATGATTTAGATTTAATAGATGAAAACTACGCTAACATTTCTTTGAAAAAAACATTCAAAAACTACCTTTAAACATGATTTAAATTTAAAAAAGGAAAACTACGCTAACATTTCTTTGAAAAAATATTCAAAAAGTACCTTAATCGAAAGAGATAGCACGCGAAATTAAAAAGTTGCATCTAGTCATCCGTTTCTTCTTCATCAAAGTAGCGAGGCGTTTATGCACTTTTTATTCTCTAATTTATCTCTATTTACGCAAATGGCTTTTGTTTATTTCAATGTAAAACTTTTCAAAAGAGTATTTTGTTAAAGATTATGCTGCAGGAGCTGTGTAAGAAACTCTGGTGACCTTTCTTTAAGAAAAAGCAACTAAAGTAGATGTGCGCCTAAGAGAATCCAAATTGCGATTCACTAAATTAAAAGACATATACAACAAACTTTAAAAGTGAAACTATTTTTACAAGCGTATTTGGTAAAGATGAAATGTTCTTATGACATTTTAACGTTACGAAAAGGATTTTCTTCAGTTCAAATATTTATTACAATTTAAAGTGTTAAATAATGTTACAGAAACGACCTAAAACGCCTGTTGTATTAATTTAAACGAACAAAATAGATAAAAAAAAAAGAAAAACTATCATTAAAAAAAAAAAAGAAAAAAAGAAAAGAAATAGAAGTTGAGGAAAAATAAAAATAAGAACTTCTAACAAAGAGCTCTTCTTTTTATTTTTCAGATTTTAGATGCTTAATTCCTTGAATGAAAAGTTGAACTGATGACCCACTACTAAGGTTGTTCCTAGCCTTCCGTTCTCAAACTAGGCCATTCTGAGAGGCTGTTTGATTAAGTACCGTTGATAGTAGTATCGCACGTAAGAGACTTCTAAAACTCTGATTATTAATTCCTTGAATGAAGAGATGACTTCATACTCACTAACGAGGTTGTTCTTAGCCATCCGTTCTTAAACTAAGCAAAACAGTGAAGTTGTTTGATTAAGTATCACAGTTTGCTGATTTGCACATGCACCATTGCCGAAACTGTGATGCTTGGTTCCTTGATTGGATTGAAGAAGCTCATCACCATGCTTTTTACAAGCTGTCCGTTGTTATGTTTTGCAATTCAGTGGTTCTGTTTTGCAATTCATTTTCTGTTTGTTTAAGTATCATCGATGGTGGTGTCGTGCATGCAAACTTTCCGAAACTCTGATGCTTGTTTTTCTTGAATGGAGAGATGAGCTTATACTTTAGGTGACTTTTAAAACTGCAGTAATTAGTGCCTCGAATGGAAAAACGAACTCATTCTTTACAGACCAAGGTTGTTCCTGGCCATCCGTTAACATACTAGGCAACAGTACAGCGAAGCTGTTTGTTTTACAAGCTTTTGTCGTTTCGAGAAATCACTACATTAAGCATTCGATGGTGATACACGACTGATGGCCAGGTTCTGATTTTCGAATGAAAAGAAGAGTCGCATCCGACCACCGGTCGGCTTTCGACGCAAAACAGCTGTACACACTCGTCCAACGTCCAGTGACTAACTGTTGCAACGAGAAAGTTAGCTTTATTTGTCGTGCAGATTGTCCGCTTTGACGTAAAATGCTAGAAATTTGCTGAACGCTCGGTTTGCGCCGCCCAAGAGTCATTCTGTTTCTGCGTTGCCAGCGTCTGTCGGCTAAATACAACTGTAGACTCCGCGCAAGCTTTTTCACCGCAAAAGTTGTACAGAGCCACACCGAAGGCTAAAATCGACTTTAAGGTCGAAGGTTAAAATCGACCCTAGAGCTTTGAAAACGACGTCACGAAATTTTCAAGTACATCATCGAAGAAAATTACGGCGGCCAGATGCGACTCTTAGTACTAACTCTTCTAATCTTAGTACGTTAAGCATTCCAGTCGAGAGATCAGACGTTTTTTCGTCACCTAAGAGACCGGCCGATCCGTTTGCGACGCTGCGGAAAGAAAGAAGATGGCAAACCACAGGGTTGTTACCGTAACAAACCTCCGTGAGTACCTCCATCTCGAATGGCTTTTGGGGAAACGTTCGTTTTAAACTCAAAGGGATGGTTGTTAAAGCTCACAAAAGCCTGGTTAACGATTTTCTAACGGCAGAGACCGTGTTTACAATGGATGCAGGCCGTTTGCCCGAGCCCAAAGCGCAAGACCTTTCGGAGAACTCCTCTAGGTCGATGCAACGAAACTACTAGACGCGTGCACCTAGCGGCACGTTACAACCGAAGGACGCCCCTCGTGGACACTATACGAACGCAATTTTTCATTGTCCCCAGGCTTCCAAACCGTAACCTCATCCCCCTCCAATCCTAACCCCGTAATTCTCTTACTCCTTCCCCCCCCCCCCCCCCACCCCTACCCCTCTTAAAAAAAAAAAAAAAAAAAGATAAAGAAAAAAAGAAAAAAGTTTCCTTCTCTCTTTTTTTCTAGCTTTTAGCCGGCCCTCCGCTAGAAGGGAATAGGGAGTAACGAAGGTTTGACATCAAAGTAGCGTTTCGTATAAGATTTGCTTGGCAAAATTTGACAATTTTTATAAAAGCCAAGCACTAGTTCAAACTGGAGATAATAAAACGAAATCGAATGATCTCACTTCTCAAACCACTGAGCTGCCATTGGTCGGCAGTTTCATGTTTGGAGACTATTGAGCTGCCATTGGTCGGCTGTTTAATCGTTGCGATTGGTCGGCAGTTTTATCGTTGGAGACCATTGAGAGATATAAAGGCACTTTTTTTTTTTTTGAGCACAACATTAAACGCTATATCGTTAGATCTTGTTATAAAGGCACCCTTAAAATGCCGAATTGAAAAAAAAAAACAAAAACAAAAACAAACAGAAAAAAAAAATGAAATCGAAACGGGCATTCTTTTAAGCATAACGTTAAAAGCTAAATCGTTAGAGGTTTTATTAAGAAGGCACCTTTAGAATGCAAAAGACAAAAACGGAAAGTTTTGCTTTCCTGGCCACAAGCGATAAAATTGTTAGTAAAACGCACTCTAGCATTCTCACGTTCCAGACGTGACCAATGTTCGAGTAATCGAACAGGTCCGCTCAACCGTGAATGAAAGCGGAACTAACACACACTACCAACTAGTCACTGTGTTGGTCTGCTGAAATTACAACAGTCCATGAAAAGTATCTCGTAGAAAAGTCCTAATTTTGGATCATGGGCGGGCTGCTCAAATGAGCACTCTGCCCAATTGAAACAAAGGAAAAAAAAAAAAAAAAAAAGAAAAAAGAAACCGAAACGGGCATTCTTTTGAGCATAACGTTAAAAGCTAAATCGTTAGATGTTTTATTAAAAAGGCACCTTTAGAATGCGATGTCCTCAAATATTTTCCTCGATATTTTAATAAGTAAACAAAAACAAAACTAAGTCTTGCAACTGGCGAAAACTTTCAATAAGCAAACAAAGCAACAACTTTCCTTTCGAGTTTTTTACATTTTAAACAAAAGACAAACAAAGAAAAAAAAAACAAACAAAAACAAAAACAAAAAAACAAAACAAAAACAAAACAGAAAAGGGAGAATGAGTGAGTCGACTGATTTCGCTCAACTGTCTTAAACGAGAAGTCATAAACGTTTGCTTGTGCCAGCAAGTTGCAAATTAAGTTGTTAATGAGCTGCACCGCAAAAACTTAACCCACAGTTTATTAAGCATATTAAGCCTTTGCTGACATGTTAAGACATTTTAAGCCTTTGCTATTATCATGAGGCTTTTTTGCTCCACGAGCCAATTACGCTAGAGTTGTTGACAAACTGCATCGCGGTCGAAAAGTGTAATTACGCCAACACTTTTATCCGTTTAAGCATTTCGTTTTCGCACGAACAACAATTAAAGCAGCTCGTTGAGCTTAACGACGTTCGTATTTTTTTCGAAGCCAAAACTTCGGCTATAAGTAGAGTGAAGAGGCACTTCGAAAAACAACAAAGCTGTTCGCAGTCGATAGCAACGAGCGACAACATCTCTGCGAGTCTGGCATCAAGGTAAACATTTTTTTTTACATTTTCATTTGTTAGTGCCACTTTTGTGTACATTATGTATTCAAAAATTTCTTGCTGACGCTAGATTTTTCGTTTTCAATGAACAACAGTTGCAACCTCTAGTCGTTTGCTAAAACAGCTTGCTAGGACAACCAAATCAATCATATGTTGTGAAAATTTCTTTTTGTTCAACTGACTAAGGAAGATCGAGCGAACGCTTTTTTTTTTTATAACTTGTTTGTATCATATTGCTATTAAGAAAACAGCGTTGTGTATACTAAACGTGACATAATTGGCAATTATCCGTAACTAAAAATAAGATAGAATTACAAACTTGATACCATATTTTAATTACTCTAACAAAACTAGACGTCATCGCGTGAGAAAATAAATGTTTATGACACATAACCTATTTTTTTGTTTTTTTTTTTTCTTCTCTTTTTTCCTTTTAATCTCCTTTCTTTCGTCCAAAAAGCGTTTTGATTTTTGCCTCGCCACAAGCGATGAAATCGATAAAAAAACCTGCTCGGACATTCTCAATTCTCAACAACAAAAGCAATCAAAGTTCTAGCTCTCGAGCACGTGCGCCAACAGGTTGATGAAACCGTTCAAATATGCTCGATCGCTAGAATTTAAAAAAAAAAAAAGAAGCAAACCAGAAACAAACCAAAATAAAAAAAAAACAAAAACAAAAATGGACATCTTTAGAACGCTTAAATTTTATAAAATATTTTCCTCTGCGTTTTTAACCAGCTAAACTGTCGTAAAGTTTTTTCGGTGCAGTTCATTTAAAAAACTTAGTTTTCAACTTTTAAACGTTTTAGACTTCTCGTTTAAGGCAGTCGAAAGAAATGAGTCGACTTGCTCTCTCTCTCCCTTTTCGGTTTTGTTTTTGTTTACTTGTTTTTGTTTTTCTTCGTTTGCCTTCGTTTGCCTTTGTTTGCCTTTGTTTGCTTTTGGAAAAGTTTGTCGCCATGCGAGACTTAGTTTTTTTTTTGGCTCAATTTGTGATTAAGTGAAGTTCTAGTCTTGAAAGTGTGCAAAGTGTGGGCCAATCTGGTGGCTGGAGTGATGACACGTGAATGCTGGAAATTCCAGACTTTGAGCGGATTCAGCGTACATAGAAAGAAAATGTAACATTCACGTGGGTCTCTCCTAAGCTTGCCATTGGTCGGTCTGCTGGCCTTAAGTACCCCCCCCCCCCCCTCAACGTCACGTTTGCTCAACTTTCTCGGTCTTTGGCGCCCAAAGAAAGCTCGAGGAAGGATAAAAATGGCGAGGTTTCGGTACTGCGTTTTCTGTTTTTCCTATTTGTTTTTGTTTGTTTGTTTGTTTCGTTTGTTTGTTTATTTATTTAATCGTTTTTTTGTTTGTTTCGTTCGTTTGTTTGTTTGTTTCGTTTGCTTCGTTTGTTTTGTGATGTTTTGTTTTCCCTTCTTGATGGCACAAAACAGAAGCAAACAAGACTTTCGGTTATATTCGGTTATATTCGGTTCAATAAAAGTTTGTTGGTTTCTGCACAACAACAACAACAACAACAAAAGTCCCTCTGTCCCTCAAAAGCAGTTTCTCCTCTGTCCTAAAGAAGAGCCTCTTTGTAATCGATCTTGTCTGAATGCAGCTCTCCTTTTGCCTACAGGTTTTTATTCCAACCCTTTTGTTGTTGTTAGTGCCATGTTGTTGTTATTGTTATACTCTGTAAAAGCAGTTGTTGCTGTTGTACTTGTTTGTTGTTTCTAAAGACACTGTTGTTGCTGCTGTTAGCGCTGTTAGTAATCACCCACTTGGCTTGTATTTTTGTTTCTTGTTTTTGTTTTTTGTTTTATTTATAAAACACTCTCTGAGTAAGTGATGCTGTTGCTGTTGTTGTTGTTACAGTTGCAATGAGTGTTTGTTAATGTTCCCCCACTTGGCTTGTTTATAATCTATTTTATTTTATCAACACTCTCTGAGTCAGTGATGGTGTTGCTGTTGCTGTTGTCGTTATTATGCTTGCAATGGGAGTTGTTACTGTTCACCCACTTTGCTTGTTTTGTTTTTGTTTCTTTATTTTATCAACACCCTTTGAGCCAGTGATGCTGTTGCTGTTGTTGTTGTTATAGTTGCAATGAGTGTTGTTAATGTTCACCCACTTTGCTTGTGTTTTTGTTTTTGTTTATCAACACCCTTTGTGTCAGTGATGCTGTTGCTGTTGTTCTTATTACAGTTGCAATGAGTGTTTGTTAATGTTCACCAACTTGGCTTGTTTATAATCTATTTTGTTTTATCAACACTCTCTGAGTCAGTGATGCTGATGCTGTTGTTGTTATTGTGCTTGCAATAAGTGTTGTTAATGTTCACCCACTTTGCTTGTTTTGTTTGTGCTTTTGTTTTTCTTTATCAACACCCTTTGAGTCACTGATGCTGTTGCTGTTGGTGTTATTATAGTTGCAATGAGTGTTAATGTTCACCCACTTTGCTTGCTTTATTTGTTTGTTGCTTTTTTTTTTATCAACACCCTGCGAGTTAGTGATGCTGTTGCTGCTTTTGTCATTTTACTTGTATTTATAGTTGTTACTGTTCAGCCACTTTGCTTGTTTTTTAATCTGTTTTATTTTATCACCACACTCTGAGTCAGTGATGATGTTGCTGATGCTGTTGTTGTTATTTTACTTGCAATGATAGCTGTTACTGTTCAGCCACTTTGCTTGTTTTGTTTGTTTGTTTGTTTGTTTTTTTTATCAATATCCTCTGAGCAAGTGATGCTGTTGCTGTTGTTGTTGTTATAGTTGCAATGAGTGTTTGTTAATGTTCACAAACTTGGCATGTTTATAATCTATTTTATTTTATCAACACTCTCTGAGTCAGTGATGCTGATGCTGTTGTTGTTATTATGCTTGCAATAAGTGTTGTTAATGTTCACCCACTCTGCTTGTTTTGTTTGTGCCTTTGTTTTTGTTTATCAACACCCTTTGAGTCACTGATGCTGTTGCTGTTGGTGTTATTATAGTTGCAATGAGTGTTAATGTTCACCCACTTGCTTGCTTTGTTTGTTTGTTGCTTTTTTTTTTTATCAACACCCTGCGAGTTAGTGATGCTGTTGCTGCTTTTGTTCATTTTACTTGTATTTATAGTTGTTACTGTTCAGCCACTTTGCTTGTTTTTTAATCTGTTTTATTTTATCACCACTCTCTGAGTCAGTGATGATGTTGCTGATGCTGTTGTTGTTATTTTACTTGCAATGATAGCTGTTACTGTTCAGCCACTTTGCTTGTTTTGTTTGTTTGTTTGTTTGTTTTTTTTATCAATATCCTCTGAGCAAGTGATGCTGTTGCTGTTGTTGTTGTTTTAGTTGCAATGAGTGTTTGTTAATGTTCCCCCACTTGGCTTGTACTTCTGTTTTCTGTTTTGTTTTGTTTTTGTTTTTTTTGTTGTTTTTTTTCTCAACACTCTCTGAGTAAGTGATGCTGTTGCTGTAGTCGTTGTTATAGTTGCAATGAGTGTTTGTTAATGTTCACAAACTTGGCATGTTTATAATCTATTTTATTTTATCAACACTCTCTGAGTCAGAGATGCTGATGCTGTTGTTGTTATTATGCTTGCAATAAGTGTTGTTAATGTTCCCCCACTCTGCTTGTTTTGTTTGTGCCTTTGTTTTTGTTTATCAACACCCTTTGAGTCACTGATGCTGTTGCTGTTGGTGTTATTATAGTTGCAATGAGTGTTAATGTTCACCCACTTTGCTTGCTTTGTTTGTTTGTTGCTTTTTTTTTTTATCAACACCCTGCGAGTTAGTGATGCTGTTGCTGCTTTTGTCATTTTACTTGTATTTATAGTTGTTACTGTTTAGCCACTTTGCTTGTTTTTTAATCTGTTTTATTTTATCACCACTCTCTGAGTCAGTGATGATGTTGCTGATGCTGTTGTTGTTATTTTACTTGCAATGATAGCTGTTACTGTTCAGCCACTTTGCTTGTTTTTTTTTGTTTTTGTTTTGTTTGTTTGTTTGTTTGTTTTTTTATATATCCTCTGAGTTAGTGATGCTGTTGCTGATGCTGTTGTTGTTATTATGCTTTCAATGAGAGCTGTTACTGTTCACCCACTTTGTTTGTTTATAATCTGTTTTATTTTATCAACACTCTCTGAGTCAGTGATGCTGATGCTGATGCTGTTGTTGTTATTATGCTTGCAGTGAGAGTTGTTACTGTTCACCCACTTTGCTTGCTTATTGTCTATTTTATTTTGTCAACACTCTCTGAGTCAGTGATGCTGATGCTGATGCTGTTGTTGTTATTATGCTTGCAATGAGAGTTGTTACTGTTCACCCAATTTGCTTGTTTTGTTTTTTATTTGTTTTTTTGTTTGTTTTTGTTTTGCTTGTTTTTTTTTTATCAATACCCTCTGAGTCAGTGATGCTGTTGCTGTTGTTGTTGTTGTTATAGTTGCAATGAGTGTTTGTTAATGTTCCCCCACTTGGCTTGTACTTTTGTTTTCTTTTTTGTTATGTCAACACTCTCTGAGTCAGTGATGCTGATGCTGTTGTTATTATGCTTGCAATGAGAGTTGTTACTGTTGTAGTTATGTCTGTCATTTGTCCTTGTTAGCAAGTTCTATTTGCCCTCTCTTGCCTTTTTTCAACACAGTTTCTTCTTTGAGTCATATGGTTGCGAGATCCTCTCAAACTCCATCTCTTTATTTATTTGTTTCTTTTCTTTTCTTTTTTTTTTCTCATTCTCCTTCTCATAATAGCAATCACTGCTGCCACCATGCATGTAATGCTAGTTGCTCTCATTCTTTTTCATTTGCTAGTGGAAACTTTGTTTCTTCTTGTTGCTCTCTTTTCTTTCTTTTTTTCTCTTTTGCAGAGGATTCGAAAAAACACAGCTCTTCCCTGCAGTTGTAAACATTCCAGGATTGGATGCAGGCAGAAGAAAAAAACTCTCACTGACTGGTTTCCTTTTTTTAGCAAAAACCGTTGCAAACAAACACCTGAACATGTCTTCTTCACAAGAAAACAACTCTGTTGTTGCTTCTTCTCCAAACTCTAAAGCAAAAAAAAAGAAAAGAAAGCAGTCACAAGAACAGAGAGACTTAAAGCTCAAAAACAAAGTCAGGGCCGCATTAGTTGCAGCGTGTGGCTCCGTAAACAGGGTTGTACCTTTCTATGGTACCAAGAAGAGGTACGCTGTTAGCTGTCCGATGCCTTTGTGCAAACATTCGTCCACAAGCATTAAAAGACACTTGACTAAAAAAGATCATTCTTGGACTTTGGATGAAGCTTCCATCTTTTACTCTGCAATGGTCAGGAAGTTTCAGCATGCTCGTCTCGAACGCAAGTCCGGCTGTCCAAAACCTTACCCCTGTTTGCAATGTTGGAAGTATTACGACCGACTGGACATACACTTGAAAGAGACTCATTTCTACGATTCCAAGATGATCAAACAAAAGATTGCAGAGGCAAAGCGATACGACAACGAGAAGCTCTATGTCCCTCAATTTATTCGACCTGCCTTCTTTGGTATTAAGCCAGTAGCTGAACAAGCGTCTGCATCAGGCTCTGCATCCTCTGCTCCTGGGCCTTCCTCCTCTTTTTCTTCTCCGGTTCTTTCCTCTGATCCTCTTTTAAGCTTGCCCTCACCAGTTGCTGGTTCGTCCGAGGCTCCTTCTGCAAACCAATGCACCTCTGTAGAAAACAAAGAGCTGAACACCGAATCCGTCCTTGACTCTGATTTCGATTCCTTAGAGCACTTGGTTTCCAGCTCCTATGTCTTGACCGAAGAAAAGAGACTCTTGTTTCAGCTGGACAAAGATGCTTTTCACTTTTATTACCAGTCAGCAGATGAGCTCTTCAGAGACTTTGAAAAGTGGCTTGTGGTAGCCAACAACAACACTTGGTCACAAGCAAAGATCTACAAAAATGCAGTTGTGGAAATATTGACTTGTTGTGACAGCACGTTGACGCTGCACCCAAACGCCCTCACCAATTCCAATGTTTTGGAGGATAGATACTTCTCCTTGCACTTTAAGAAAATTCAGCTCAATTCCAAGCTGAGTGAACTTGACCAAACAAAAGCCATGTCTTGTCACACGTTGTACAACCGCCTCGTCTCCCTTTGTCTCCTGTTTCGTTTCAGTGAAGCCAGAAACGTCTATTTCGGACTTTCTCATGAGGCCATCCGACGTTTGCGCTGCAAGGTGGATGAGTTGCGAAAAGTGCTGAGGCCCTTTCGTTCTTTGAGGAGGAGCCTTGTGAAAAGAAGAAAAAGCATCAACATCATCAATGTCAGTTTGCTGACCGAATATGGCAAGTCTGCATACGTAAGAGACTTAGTGGAATCGATTAGAAAGGCGTCTCTTCCGCTGACTAGAGACAATGCTGTGGTCTCTACGAAACCATCTTCTGCTCTCTGTCACTGTAATTAACAGTTTAAGAAAATCTAACATTGCTCTTTTAAACATTAGAGACTACATGGCTGCTGAGAAGAGTGAGTGTGGATATTGCATTGTGCAAGAGCGCTACAAAACAGCATACAAGTACGGAGCCAAAAACATTCTAGTGCCGAACGACTTGAAAGTGTTGATCGATATTTATTTGCTGAGATACAGAGACCTTCTTGTCAACGACTCTCACTACATGGCTGCAGACACCAAGACTGTTTTGGAGTTGAGCGACTGCTACAGGCCCCTTTTTCCTTCGGTGAGAGCCAACAAAGACGAAGGTGTGACACTAGGTGCAACTAGAGTGCCTGTTTACCAGATGGGTTCCTCTGCTATCACCTCTAGCCTGACGTCCTGCTTCAGAAAAAGCCAAGTAAACATTCCCATGAAGCGTCTTACTCCCACTTGCATTCGCGGTTCGATAGCCACTTACTTTGCCAACAACAGCAAAGAAGATCGCGAGCGGTTTGCTACACTCTACATGAAGCACAGCAGACACACAATGGATAGCTTTTATGTGTCCCAGTGGAACGCTGCAGAGGAGTTGCGCTTTGCCCTGGGCATCGGACAGTCCTTCGGAGTCATAGAGTCTTTGACTGTTGAAAAGTCTGAGAGACCACCAAAGGAGGAGAAGGATGTGATGGACTGGCTCCGAACTAATGCAGAGGAGTACGGTTTCATGATGTTGAGGACATTTTTGAGGAAGATTCAGACTCCGGTTCTGACTCTGAAGAATGTGCTGCTACTTTCGGTTGTACCACAGTGGTTCCATTTTCTCCAGCTGTAGAAAACAATGCTCCTTTAGAGGACAGCAACGAACATGTTGTAGATTTCTTGTGTGAACCTAGCTCAACTCCTGTTTCGTCTGTTCCTTCTGAACAAACAATCGCTGGTCCAGTTCTTGAACTATCCTCTGCTCTTGCACAACTAGTTCCTAATGAACAAGCTGTTTGTATGGATGTAGATCAGACTCTAGCTGTTCCTGTTGGCACAGCTTGTTCTCCTCTTGCATTAACATTATTTCCTGATGAACCGGATTTTATTGAACACCATGCACAACTTTCTCCAGTTTACTTTAGTGAGCAAGTGGTTGCCAAACCTGTTTCTGCTGCTCCTGCTCAACAAGTTGCTTTCAGTCCTTCAAAAGAGGTCTTTTCTGTTCTGCTGGAAACAGTGTCTAATGTTGCTTCACAGCAAGATAATCTTATGGCTGTCACACGTGTTTTTCCATGCTCCTCCTGAAGCTGCTCTTCTTGAACCTGCTCTTCTTGAACCTGCTCTTCTTGAACCTGCTCATAAGCAAGTGGTTGCCAAACCTGTTCATGTTGCTCCTTCTCTGCAAGTTGTTTTTAATCCTTCAAAAGAGGTCTTTTCTGTTCCTCTGGCTCCTAATCTTGTTGCTCGTCAGCAAACGATGGCCAAACCCAGTTTGTTTCTTTCAGCTGTTCCAGTCCAACAGGCTGGTACTGTTCTTGAAAAACAGCCCTCACCTGGTGCTGTTCAATCTGTTGGTAGTCTATTTAGCCAAAGTCTTGCTTGTACATCCAGAGGTAAATTCTTTTTGATTTTTGATTTTTATGCAAATCTCAACACGCTTTCAAAAAATAAAAATGCCCAAATTAACTCCTTGCCCTATTGTTATTGTTAAAGCTGTAAAAAAAAAAAAAAAAAAGAAAAACAATAAAAAAAACAAAAAAAAAAACAAAAAAAACAACACAGAAGTGTGTATGTATTTGTTGCAGGACTAATTCTGTGATTGCTTAAATGTTTACACAAGTGAATGATACTAAAACTGATTATGTTTTAGAAGTAAAAGATCCAAGAAGAAAAAAAATCAAGTTGGAAATGCCATCTTTTACTCAAGAACACATCGGTAATGTAAAACCTAATTTATACAAACATATATAAACACAAACCTCTTCTTGCACAATTTCAGATGGTTAACTGTTAATAAAAACTAGCCATCATTGCTAAGTGCACTTTTAGAAAGTTGTGTCTACCCGATTTCTAATGATGAAGTTAGAAACATCACCGTTAGAAATCATGCACAGCTTGTTATTATCTCTAACACTTAGAAACTGTTGATGGTTTTTTTTATGAATTAGAAAAATGAACATGGTTTTATTTTATTTCAGGATCAACTCAGCCAAGAACAAAGGAAAACAAAGCAGAAGTTAGCCAATGCCAATTAGGTAATCTTTCAAAAACCAGTTATTGCTATCAGTGCAAACAATAAGGTCAACAAAAAAAAACAAATAAAAAAACAAAATTAATCTTGTCATGCTTCAGAACCAAATGAATATTCGATTTAATCTCTTTGTGTTATGACTTGAGTTTGTAAAATTTTAGATGAAATAGTTGAAAAGCTGAATGCTTGCCCTGGCCACAACGAATGGTTCAACACCAGAAGTTTTCCTCGATGTGCAGCTTTAGTGTTGGCATACATCTTGCAAGACGTGTTTACAGATGTAAGCTCAAGTTGCTCGTACAAAGATTACCTTGGCATCTTGGCAAATCATAGCAGTGACAAGCTCATTCATGTCTTGCAAAAGTACTCCTACCGAAGCCATATTAAAGACAAAATTAAAAACATGAAGCTAAAAATTCAAAAAGAGGGTAGTTTAGAAAAGTTTGTTCAATATGGCAATATAGTGAGACCATTTATGTAGTTTAGAAAAGTTTGTTCAGTTTGGCAATAAAGATGGGCCTTTTGTGTAGTTTGTTTTCTCTATGCTTTTGCAAATATATTTATCTGTTTCGCTAAATACATAATAAACAAGAAGTTCTGTTAAACTGTTCTCACATTTCTTATTTAAAGATAGTTCAAACTTTTTTTATCTTTAAAAAAAAAAAAAAAGTCGTTTTGTTATTCTGTTAACACTTTTAATAGAGTTGCATTTAGAATTACTTCTGATGTTTTTAAGAGTTTGTTAAAAAGCAAATTAATATTTTCTGTGATGTTAAACTGCATAAGTGAAATTTAAAAAAGGAAAACTGCTCCAACCATTTTTCGGAAAAAGAAATCAAAAAGTTCCTTATTTTAAAAGATCTAGACATCCATTTCTTCTTCAGCAAAATAGCGAGGCTTTTTTTATGAACTCTTACTCTCTATTTTTTCATATATTTACACAAAGGATTTTATTAAGTTCAATGTAAACATACATAGAAGTATATTATGTTTTTTTTTTTGTTTGTTTTTTTTTTTATGGTGTCTAACTTTTGTTTCACTTCTATTTTATTTTACGTTTTATCTTGTATTTTATCATGCCTTATTGGTTTTTGCGTTTTGTGATGTCAAGCTGCGTAAGCTAAACTTAAAAGAGGAAAACTACGCTAACTTTTCTTTGAAAAAATATTCAAAAAGTACCTTAAAAGAGAAAGCACACGAATTTAAAAAGTTGTATCTTGCCATCCAATTCTTCTTCTGCAAAGTAGTGAGGCTTTTGCTCTCTAATTTATCTCTATTTACGCAAAGGGTTTTATTTCAATGTAAACACGTATAAAAGAATACTTTGTTAAAAATAATGTTAAAGGAGTTGCGTAAAAAAAACGTCTGAATAAACTTTCTTTACAAAAAAAAACAACTAAGAAACAAGCGCGCCTAAGAAAAACCAGATCGCGATTCACTAAGTCAATAGACGAAAGAAACAAACTTTAAAAAGTCTTTCTAGACAACAAATTCTATTTTTGGCAATGCAGTTTTTGTATTTATGCAACCTATCTTTTGTTTCACTTCTACTTTATTTTACGTTTACCTTGTATTTTGTCTTGCCTTTTTGCGTTTTGTGATGTCAAGCTACATAATCTAAACTTAAAAGAGGAAAACTAGGCTAGTAGAATATTATGTTGTTGGTTTTATATGCAGCCTAACTTTAGTTTCATCTATATTTTGTTTTGCGTTTATCTTATATTTTATCTTGTCTTTTTGAGTTTTGTGTTTTGTGATGTCAAGCTACATAAGCTAAACTTTAAAGACCTTTTTTTTGAAAAACTATTCAAAAACTACCTTTAACAAAGTAGCGAGGCTTTTTATGCACTTTTACTCTCTAACATACCTATATTTGCGCAGAGGATTTTATTTAACTCAATGTAAACATACATAGAAAAATATTGTTACCCGTTTATTTTATGCAGCCTAACTTTAGCTTCATCTGTATTTTATTTTACGTTTATCTTATATTTTTATTTTGTCTTTTTGAGTTTTGTGCTTTGTGATGTCAAGCTACATAAGCTAATGTTAAAAGAGGAAAACTACGCTAACCTTTTTTTGAAAAACTATTCAAAAACAACCTTTAACAAAGTAGCGAGGCTTTTTATGCACTTTTACTCTCTAACATACCTATATTTGCGCAGAGGATTTTATATAACTCAATGTAAACATACATAGAAAAATATTGTTACCCGTTTATTTCATGCAGCCTAACTTTAGCTTCATCTACATTTTATTTTTACGTTTATCTTATATTTTATTTTTGTCTTTTTGAGTTTTGTGTTTTGTGATGTCAAGCTACATAAGCTAATGTTAAAAGAGGAAAGCTACGCTAACCTTTCTTTGAAAAACTGTTCAAAAACTACCTTAGACATAATCTAGATTTAAAAGAGGAAGACTACGCTATTTTTGCTTTGAAAAACTTTCGAAAACCACCTTAATCGATAGAGATAGCACACGATTTTAAAATGTTGTATCTAGTGATCCACTTCTTTTACACCAAAGTAGCGAGGCTTTCTATGCACTTTTACTCTCTAACATAGCTATTTTTGCGCAAACGATTTTATTTATTTCAATTTAAACATGCCTAGTAGATTATTATGTTGTTGGTTTTTTATGCAGCCTAACTTTAGTTTCATCTATATTTTATTTTGCGTTTATCTTATATTTTATCTTGTCTTTTTGAGTTTTATATTTTGTGATGTCAAGCTACATAAGCTAAACTTTAAAGAGGAAATTTACGCTAACCTGTCTTTGAAAAACTATTCAAAAACTACCTTTAACAAAGTAGCGAGGCTTTTTATGCCTTTTTACTCTCTAGCATACCTATATTTGCGCAGAGGGTTTTATTTAATTCAACTTAAACATACCTGTTAGATTATTATGTTGTTGGTTTTTTATGCAGTCTAACTTAAGCTACATCTATTTTTCATTTTACGTTTGTCTTATATTTTATTTTATCTTTTTGTGTTCTGTGATGTCAAGCTACATAAGCTAATGTTAAAAGAGGAAAGCTACGCTAACCTTTCTTTGAAAAACTATTCGAAATCTATTTTTGAGATAATCTAGATTTAAAAGAGGAACACTACGCTAATTTTGCTTTGAAAAAACTCTCGAAAACTACCTTATTCGATAGAGATAGCACACAAGTTTAAAAAAGTGTATCTAGTCATCCACTTCTTCTACAGCAAAGTAGCGAGGCTTTCTATGCACTTTTACTCTCTAACATTATGCATTTTACTCTCTATTTTTGCGCAAAGGGTTTTATTTAATTCAATTTAAACATGCCTAGTAGATATTTTATGTTGTTGGTTTTTTATGCAGCCTAACTTTAGCTACATCTATTTGTCTTATATTTTATTTTATGTTTTTGTGTTCTGTGATGTCAAGCTACATAAGCTAATGTTAAAAGAGGAAAGCTACGCTAACTTTTCTTTGAAAAACTATTCAAAATCTACCTTTGAGATAATCTAGATTTAAAAGAGGAACACTACGCTAATTTTGCTTTGAAAAAACATTCGAAAACTACCTTATATTTTATCTTGCCTTTGTTAGTTTTGTGTTTTATTATGTCAAGCTTCATAATCTAATCTTAAAAGAGGAAAACTGCGCTAACTTTCCATTGAAAAAGTACTCAAAAAGGACCTAAATCGATATAGATAGCTCACGATTTTAAAAAGTTGCATATAGTCATCTTCTTCAGCAAAGTATCGAGGCTTTTTATGGATTTTTACTGTCTAACTTTCCCATATTTGCGCAAAGGAATTTATTTAGTTCAACTTAAACATGCCTAGTAGATAATTATGTTGTTTGTTTATTATGCAGTGTAAACTTTGTTTCATCTATATTTTACGTTTATCTTATATTTTATTTTGTCTTTTTGAGCTTTGTGTTTTGTGATGTCAAGCTACATAATCTAAACATAAAAGAGGAAAACTACGCTAACCTTTCTTTGAAAAACTATTCAAAATCTACCTTTAACAAAGTTGCGAGGCTTTTAATGCTTTTTTACTAACATACCTATATTTGCGCAAAGGATTTTATATAATTCAATTTAAACATGCCTAGTAGATTATTATGTTGTTAGTTTTTTATGCAGCTTATCTTTAGTTTCATTTATATTATGTTTTAGGTTTATCTTATATTTTATCTTATCTTTTTGAGTTTTGTGTTTTGTGATGCCAAGAATTTTAAGCTAAACTTAAAAGAGGAATGCTACGCTAACCTTTCTTTGAAAATCTATTCATAAACTACCCTAGACAAAAGCTAGATTTAAAAGAGGAAAACTACGCTTATTTTTGCTTTGAAAAAACTTTCGAAAACCACCTTAATCGATAGAGATAGCACACAATTTTAAAAAGTTGCATATAGTCATCCACTTCTTCTGCAGCAAAGTAGCGATGCTTTTTATGCACTTTTTCTCACTAGTTTGCTTATATTTACGCAAAGGAATTCATTTAATTCAATCCAAGCATATATAGAAGATTATTATGCTATGATTTTTTTTTTCTTTTATGCAGCCTAACAATTATTTCACCTATATTTTATTTTACGATTAACTTTTATCTTACTTTTCTTTTTTGAGTTTTGTGTTTTGTGATATCAAGCTACATAAACTAAACTTTAAAGAGGAAAACTACGCTAACCTTTCTTTGAAAAACTATTCAAAAACTACCTTTAACAAAGTAGCGAGGCTTTTTCTCTCTAACATACCTATATTTGCGCATAGGATTTTATTAATTTAATGTAAACATACCTAGTAGATTATTATGTTGTTGGTTTTTTATGCAGTCTAACTTTAGCTTCATCTGTATTTTATTTCACGTTTATCTTATATTTTATTTTGTCTTTTTGAGCTTTGTGTTTTGTGATGTCAAGCTACATAAGCTAAACTTAAAAGAGGAAAGCTACGCTAACCTTTCTTTGAAAAACTATTCAAAATCTACCTTTGAGATAATCTAAATTTAAAAGAGGAACACTGCGCTATTTTTGCTTTGAAAAAACTTTCGAAAACTACCTTATTCGATAGAGACAGCACACAAATTTAAAAGTTTGTATCTAGTCATCCACTTCTTCTACAGCAATGTAGCGAGGCTTTTTATGCACTTTTACTCTCTAACATACCTATATTTGCGCAAAGGATTTTATTTAACTCAATGTAAATATACATAGAAGAGTATTGTTACCCGTTTATTTTATGCAGCCTAACTTTAATTTCATCTATATTTTATATTGCGTTTACCTTATATTTTGTCTTGCCTTTGTTAGTTTTGTGTTTTGTTATGTCAAGCTTCATGATCCAATCTTAAAAGAGGAAAACTGCGCTAACTTCTCATTGAAAAAGTACTCAAAAAGGACCTAAATCGATATAGATAGCTCACGATTTTAAAAAGTTGCATATAGTCATCTTCTTCTTCAGCAAAGTATCGAGGCTTTTTATGGACTTTTAATCTCTTATTTACCCAAATTTGCGCAAAGGACTTTACTTAATTCAACTTAAACATGTCTAGTAGATTATTAAGTTGTTTGTTTTTTATGCAGCCTAACTTTAGTTTCATTTATATTTTATTTTACGTTTATCTGATATTTTATCTTGTCTTTTTGTGTGTTGTTTTGTCAAGCTACATAAGCTAAACTTAAAAGTGGAAAACTACGCTAACCTTTCTTTGAAAATCTATTCAAAAACTGCCTTAGACATAAGGTAGATTTAAAAGAGGAAGACTGCGCTATTTTTGCTTTAAAAAAACTTTCGAAAAATACCTTAATCCATCGAGGTAGTACACGAATTTACAAAGTTGTATCTAGTCATCCACTTCTTCTATAGCAAAGTAGCGAGGCTTTTTATGCACTTTTGAGTTCTAATTTATCTCTGTTTACGCAAATGGTTTTTGTTTATTTCTGTGTAATGATATACAAAAGAGTATTTTGTTAAAGATTATGCTGCAGGAGCTGCGTAAAAAAACTCTGGTGACCTTTCCTTAAGAAAAAAGCAACTGAGAGGCATGTGCGCTTTAGAAAATTCAAATCGCGATTCACCAAATTAAAAGACGAAAAGAACGAACTTTAAAAGCTCTTACTAGACGTTTGTGTTTATGATAGGCAATGCAGTTTTAGATTTTATGCAGCCTAACATTTGTTTCATCTATATCTTATTTTACGTTTATCTTATACTTTATCTTGCCTTTTTGAGTTTAGTATTTTGTGATGTCATGCTAAATAAGCTAAACTTTGCTAATTTTTATTTGAAAAATATTCAAAAACTACCTGAATTATAAAGCTAGATCTAAAGGAGGAAAACTACGCTAACTTTTCTTTAAAAAAATATTTAAAAACTACCTTAAACATAAGCTATATCCAAAAGAGGAAAACTATGCTAACTTTTCTTTGAAAAAATACTCAAAAACTACCTTAAACATAAGCTAGATCTAAAAGAGGAAAACTACGCTAACTTTTCTTTGAAAAAATACTCAAAAACTACCTTAAACATAAGCTAGATCTAAAAGAGGAAACCTACGCTAACTTTTCTTTGAAAAAATATTCGAAAACTACCTTTAAACATGATTTAGATTTAATAGATGAAAACTACGCTAACATTTCTTTGAAAAAACATTCAAAAACTACCTTTAAACATGATTTAAATTTAAAAAAGGAAAACTACGCTAACATTTCTTTGAAAAAATATTCAAAAAGTACCTTAATCGAAAGAGATAGCACGCGAAATTAAAAAGTTGCATCTAGTCATCCGTTTCTTCTTCATCAAAGTAGCGAGGCGTTTATGCACTTTTTATTCTCTAATTTATCTCTATTTACGCAAATGGCTTTTGTTTATTTCAATGTAAAACTTTTCAAAAGAGTATTTTGTTAAAGATTATGCTGCAGGAGCTGTGTAAGATAACTCTGGTGACCTTTCTTTAAGAAAAGCAACTAAAGTAGATGTGCGCCTAAGAGAATCCAAATTGCGATTCACTAAATTAAAAGACATATACAACAAACTTTAAAAGTGAAACTATTTTTACAAGCGTATTTGGTAAAGATGAAATGTTCTTATGACATTTTAACGTTACGAAAAGGATTTTCTTCAGTTCAAATATTTATTACAATTTAAAGTGTTAAATAATGTTACAGAAACGACCTAAAACGCCTGTTGTATTAATTTAAACGAACAAAATAGATAAAAAAAAAAGAAAAACTATCATTAAAAAAAAAAAAGAAAAAAAGAAAAGAAATAGAAGTTGAGGAAAAAATAAAAATAAGAACTTCTAACAAAGAGCTCTTCTTTTTATTTTTCAGATTTTAGATGCTTAATTCCTTGAATGAAAAGTTGAACTGATGACCCACTACTAAGGTTGTTCCTAGCCTTCCGTTCTCAAACTAGGCCATTCTGAGAGGCTGTTTGATTAAGTACCGTTGATAGTAGTATCGCACGTAAGAGACTTCTAAAACTCTGATTATTAATTCCTTGAATGAAGAGATGACTTCATACTCACTAACGAGGTTGTTCTTAGCCATCCGTTCTTAAACTAAGCAAAACAGTGAAGTTGTTTGATTAAGTATCACAGTTTGCTGATTTGCACATGCACCATTGCCGAAACTGTGATGCTTGGTTCCTTGATTGGATTGAAGAAGCTCATCACCATGCTTTTTACAAGCTGTCCGTTGTTATGTTTTGCAATTCAGTGGTTCTGTTTTGCAATTCATTTTCTGTTTGTTTAAGTATCATCGATGGTGGTGTCGTGCATGCAAACTTTCCGAAACTCTGATGCTTGTTTTTCTTGAATGGAGAGATGAGCTTATACTTTAGGTGACTTTTAAAACTGCAGTAATTAGTGCCTCGAATGGAAAAACGAACTCATTCTTTACAGACCAAGGTTGTTCCTGGCCATCCGTTAACATACTAGGCAACAGTACAGCGAAGCTGTTTGTTTTACAAGCTTTTGTCGTTTCGAGAAATCACTACATTAAGCATTCGATGGTGATACACGACTGATGGCCAGGTTCTGATTTTCGAATGAAAAGAAGAGTCGCATCCGACCACCGGTCGGCTTTCGACGCAAAACAGCTGTACACACTCGTCCAACGTCCAGTGACTAACTGTTGCAACGAGAAAGTTAGCTTTATTTGTCGTGCAGATTGTCC
>NW_028324301.1:25844903-25916677 GCF_058129835.1 Hydra viridissima
AGAGATTCTGAAGAGCTCATCTGCTGACTGGTAATAAAAGTGAAAAGCATCTTTGTCCAGCTGAAACAAGAGTCTCTTTTCTTCGGTCAAGACATAGGAGCTGGAAACCAAGTGCTCTAAGGAATCGAAATCAGAGTCAAGGACGGATTCGGTGTTCAGCTCTTTGTTTTCTACAGAGGTGCATTGGTTTGCAGAAGGAGCCTCGGACGAACCAGCAACTGGTGAGGGCAAGCTTAAAAGAGGATCAGAGGAAAGAACCGGAGAAGAAAAAGAGGAGGAAGGCCCAGGAGCAGAGGATGCAGAGCCTGATGCAGACGCTTGTTCAGCTACTGGCTTAATACCAAAGAAGGCAGGTCGAATAAATTGAGGGACATAGAGCTTCTCGTTGTCGTATCGCTTTGCCTCTGCAATCTTTTGTTTGATCATCTTGGAATCGTAGAAATGAGTCTCTTTCAAGTGTATGTCCAGTCGGTCGTAATACTTCCAACATTGCAAACAGGGGTAAGGTTTTTGGACAGCCGGACTTGCGTTCGAGACGAGCATGCTGAAACTTCCTGACCATTGCAGAGTAAAAGATGGAAGCTTCATCCAAAGTCCAAGAATGATCTTTTTTAGTCAAGTGTCTTTTAATGCTTGTGGACGAATGTTTGCACAAAGGCATCGGACAGCTAACAGCGTACCTCTTCTTGGTACCATAGAAAGGTACAACCCTGTTTACGGAGCCACACGCTGCAACTAATGCGGCCCTGACTTTGTTTTTGAGCTTTAAGTCTCTCTGTTCTTGTGACTGCTTTCTTTTCTTTTTTTTTGCTTTAGAGTTTGGAGAAGAAGCAACAACAGAGTTGTTTTCTTGTGAAGAAGACATGTTCAGGTGTTTGTTTGCAACGGTTTTTGCTAAAAAAAGGAAACCAGTCAGTGAGAGTTTTTTTCTTCTGCCTGCATCCAATCCTGGAATGTTTACAACTGCAGGGAAGAGCTGTGTTTTTTCGAATCCTCTGCAAAAGAGAAAAAAAGAAAGAAAAGAGAGCAACAAGAAGAAACAAAGTTTCCACTAGCAAATGAAAAAGAATGAGAGCAACTAGCATTACATGCATGGTGGCAGCAGTGATTGCTATTATGAGAAGGGAGAATGAGAAAAAAAAAAAGAAAAAGAAAAGAAACAAATAAATAAAGAGATGGAGTTTGAGAGGATCTCGCAACCATATGACTCAAAGAAAGAAACTGTGTTGAAAAAAGGCAAGAGAGGGCAAATAGAACTTGCTAACAAGGACAAATGACAGACATAACTACAACAGTAACAACTCTCATTGCAAGCATAATAACAACAGCATCAGCATCACTGACTCAGAGAGTGTTGACATAACAAAAAAGAAAACAAAAGTACAAGCCAAGTGGGGGAACATTAACAAACACTCATTGCAACTATAACAACAACAACAACAGCAACAGCATCACTGACTCAGAGGGTATTGATAAAAAAAAAACAAGCAAAACAAAAACAAACAAAAAAACAAATAAAAAAACAAAACAAGCAAATTGGGTGAACAGTAACAACTCTCATTGCAAGCATAATAACAACAACAGCATCAGCATCAGCATCACTGACTCAGAGAGTGTTGACAAAATAAAATAGACATAAGCAAGCAAAGTGGGTGAACAGTAACAACTCTCACTGCAAGCATAATAACAACAACAGCATCAGCATCAGCATCACTGACTCAGAGAGTGTTGATAAAATAAAACAGATTATAAACAAACAAAGTGGGGTGAACAGTAACAGCTCTCATTGAAAGCATAATAACAACAACAGCATCAGCAACAGCATCACTAACTCAGAGGATATATAAAAAAACAAACAAACAAACAAACAAAACAAAAACAAAAAAAAACAAGCAAAGTGGCTGAACAGTAACAGCTATCATTGCAAGTAAAATAACAACAACAGCATCAGCAACATCATCACTGACTCAGAGAGTGGTGATAAAATAAAACAGATTAAAAAACAAGCAAAGTGGCTAAACAGTAACAACTATAAATACAAGTAAAATGACAAAAGCAGCAACAGCATCACTAACTCGCAGGGTGTTGATAAAAAAAAAAAGCAACAAACAAACAAAGCAAGCAAAGTGGGTGAACATTAACACTCATTGCAACTATAATAACACCAACAGCAACAGCATCAGTGACTCAAAGGGTGTTGATAAACAAAAACAAAGGCACAAACAAAACAAGCAGAGTGGGGGAACATTAACAACACTTATTGCAAGCATAATAACAACAACAGCATCAGCATCTCTGACTCAGAGAGTGTTGATAAAATAAAATAGATTATAAACATGCCAAGTTTGTGAACATTAACAAACACTCATTGCAACTATAACAACGACTACAGCAACAGCATCACTTACTCAGAGAGTGTTGAGAAAAAAAACAACAAAAAAAACAAAAACAAAACAAAACAGAAAACAGAAGTACAAGCCAAGTGGGGGAACATTAACAAACACTCATTGCAACTAAAACAACAACAACAGCAACAGCATCACTTGCTCAGAGGATATTGATAAAAAAAACAAACAAACAAACAAACAAAACAAGCAAAGTGGCTGAACAGTAACAGCTATCATTGCAAGTAAAATAACAACAACAGCATCAGCAACATCATCACTGACTCAGAGAGTGGTGATAAAATAAAACAGATTAAAAAACAAGCAAAGTGGCTGAACAGTAACAACTATAAATACAAGTAAAATGACAAAAGCAGCAACAGCATCACTAACTCGCAGGGTGTTGATAAAAAAAAAAAGCAACAAACAAACAAAGCAAGCAAAGTGGGTGAACATTAACACTCATTGCAACTATAATAACACCAACAGCAACAGCATCAGTGACTCAAAGGGTGTTGATAAACAAAAACAAAGGCACAAACAAAACAAGCAGAGTGGGTGAACATTAACAACACTTATTGCAAGCATAATAACAACAACAGCATCAGCATCACTGACTCAGAGAGTGTTGATAAAATAAAATAGATTATAAACATGCCAAGTTTGTGAACATTAACAAACACTCATTGCAACTATAACAACAACAACAGCAACAGCATCACTTGCTCAGAGGATATTGATAAAAAAAACAAACAAACAAACAAACAAAACAAGCAAAGTGGCTGAACAGTAACAGCTATCATTGCAAGTAAAATAACAACAACAGCATCAGCAACATCATCACTGACTCAGAGTGTGGTGATAAAATAAAACAGATTAAAAAACAAGCAAAGTGGCTGAACAGTAACAACTATAAATACAAGTAAAATGACAAAAGCAGCAACAGCATCACTAACTCGCAGGGTGTTGATAAAAAAAAAAAGCAACAAACAAATAAAGCAAGCAAAGTGGGTGAACATTAACACTCATTGCAACTATAATAACACCAACAGCAACAGCATCAGTGACTCAAAGGGTGTTGATAAAGAAAAACAAAAGCACAAACAAAACAAGCAAAGTGGGTGAACATTAACAACACTTATTGCAAGCACAATAACAACAACAGCATCAGCATCACTGACTCAGAGAGTGTTGATAAAACAAAATAGATTATAAACAAGCCAAGTTGGTGAACATTAACAAACACTCATTGCAACTGTAATAAGAACAACAGCAACAGCATCACTGACACAAAGGGTGTTGATAAACAAAAACAAAAACACAAGCAAAGTGGGTGAACATTAACAACACTCATTGCAACTATAACAACAACAACAGCAACAGCATCACTGGCTCAAAGGGTGTTGATAAAATAAAGAAACAAAAACAAAACAAGCAAAGTGGGTGAACAGTAACAACTCCCATTGCAAGCATAATAACGACAACAGCAACAGCAACACCATCACTGACTCAGAGAGTGTTGATAAAATAAAATAGATTATAAACAAGCCAAGTGGGGGAACATTAACAAACACTCATTGCAACTGTAACAACAACAACAGCAACAGCATCACTTACTCAGAGAGTGTTTATAAATAAAACAAAAAACAAAAACAAGAAACAAAAATACAAGCCAAGTGGGTGATTACTAACAGCGCTAACAGCAGCAACAACAGTGTCTTTAGAAACAACAAACAAGTACAACAGCAACAACTGCTTTTACAGAGTATAACAATAACAACAACATGGCACTAACAACAACAAAAGGGTTGGAATAAAAACCTGTAGGCAAAAGGAGAGCTGCATTCAGACAAGATCGATTACAAAGAGGCTCTTCTTTAGGACAGAGGAGAAACTGCTTTTGAGGGACAGAGGGACTTTTGTTGTTGTTGTTGTTGTTGTGCAGAAACCAACAAACTTTTATTGAACCGAATATAACCGAATATAACCGAAAGTCTTGTTTGCTTCTGTTTTGTGCCATCAAGAAGGGAAAACAAAACATCACAAAACAAACGAAGCAAACGAAACAAACAAACAAACGAACGAAACAAACAAAAAAACGATTAAATAAATAAACAAACAAACGAAACAAACAAACAAACAAAAACAAATAGGAAAAACAGAAAACGCAGTACCGAAACCTCGCCATTTTTATCCTTCCTCGAGCTTTCTTTGGGCGCCAAAGACCGAGAAAGTTGAGCAAACGTGACGTTGAGGGGGGGGGGGGGGGTACTTAAGGCCAGCAGACCGACCAATGGCAAGCTTAGGAGAGACCCACGTGAATGTTACATTTTCTTTCTATGTACGCTGAATCCGCTCAAAGTCTGGAATTTCCAGCATTCACGTGTCATCACTCCAGCCACCAGATTGGCCCACACTTTGCACACTTTCAAGACTAGAACTTCACTTAATCACAAATTGAGCCAAAAAAAAACTAAGTCTCGCATGGCGACAACTTTTCCAAAAGCAAACAAAGGCAAACAAAGGCAAACGAAGGCAAACGAAGAAAAAACAAAAACAAGTAAACAAAAACAAAACCGAAAAGGGAGAGAGAGAGCAAGTCGACTCATTTCTTTCGACTGCCTTAAACGAGAAGTCTAAAACGTTTAAAAGTTGAAAACTAAGTTTTTAAATGAACTGCACCGAAAAAACTTTACGACAGTTTAGCTGGTTAAAAACGCAGAGGAAAATATTTTATAAAATTTAAGCGTTCTAAAGATGTCCATTTTTGTTTTTGTTTTTTTTTTATTTTGGTTTGTTTCTGGTTTGCTTCTTTTTTTTTTTTAAATTCTAGCGATCGAGCATATTTGAACGGTTTCATCAACCTGTTGGCGCACGTGCTCGAGAGCTAGAACTTTGATTGCTTTTGTTGTTGAGAATTGAGAATGTCCGAGCAGGTTTTTTTTATCGATTTCATCGCTTGTGGCGAGGCAAAAATCAAAACGCTTTTTGGGACGAAAGAAAGGAGATTAAAAGGAAAAAAGAGAAGAAAAAAAAAAACAAAAAAATAGGTTATGTGTCATAAACATTTATTTTTCTCACGCGATGACGTCTAGTTTTGTTAGAGTAATTAAAATATGGTATCAAGTTTGTAATTTCTATCTTATTTTTAGTTACGGATAATTGCCAATTATGTCACGTTTAGTATACACAACGCTGTTTTCTTAATAGCAATATGATACAAACAAGTTATAAAAAAAAAAAGCGTTCGCTCGATCTTCCTTAGTCAGTTGAACAAAAAGAAATTTTCACAACATATGATTGATTTGGTTGTCCTAGCAAGCTGTTTTAGCAAACGACTAGAGGTTGCAACTGTTGTTCATTGAAAACGAAAAATCTAGCGTCAGCAAGAAATTTTTGAATACATAATGTACACAAAAGTGGCACTAACAAATGAAAATGTAAAAAAAAATGTTTACCTTGATGCCAGACTCGCAGAGATGTTGTCGCTCGTTGCTATCGACTGCGAACAGCTTTGTTGTTTTTCGAAGTGCCTCTTCACTCTACTTATAGCCGAAGTTTTGGCTTCGAAAAAAAATACGAACGTCGTTAAGCTCAACGAGCTGCTTTAATTGTTGTTCGTGCGAAAACGAAATGCTTAAACGGATAAAAGTGTTGGCGTAATTACACTTTTCGACCGCGATGCAGTTTGTCAACAACTCTAGCGTACTTTTTTGGCTCGTGGAGCAAAAAAGCCTCATGATAATAGCAAAGGCTTAAAATGTCTTAACATGTCAGCAAAGGCTTAATATGCTTAATAAACTGTGGGTTAAGTTTTTGCGGTGCAGCTCATTAACAACTTAATTTGCAACTTGCTGGCACAAGCAAACGTTTATGACTTCTCGTTTAAGACAGTTGAGCGAAATCAGTCGACTCACTCATTCTCCCTTTTCTGTTTTGTTTTTGTTTTGTTTTTTTTGTTTTTGTTTTTGTTTGTTTTTTTTTTCTTTGTTTGTCTTTTGTTTAAAATGTAAAAAACTCGAAAGGAAAGTTGTTGCTTTGTTTGCTTATTGAAAGTTTTCGCCAGTTGCAAGACTTAGTTTTGTTTTTGTTTACTTATTAAAATATCGAGGAAAATATTTGAGGACATCGCATTCTAAAGGTGCCTTTTTAATAAAACATCTAACGATTTAGCTTTTAACGTTATGCTCAAAAGAATGCCCGTTTCGGTTTCTTTTTTCTTTTTTTTTTTTTTTTTTCCTTTGTTTCAATTGGGCAGAGTGCTCATTTGAGCAGCCCGCCCATGATCCAAAATTAGGACTTTTCTACGAGATACTTTTCATGGACTGTTGTAATTTCAGCAGACCAACACAGTGACTAGTTGGTAGTGTGTGTTAGTTCCGCTTTCATTCACGGTTGAGCGGACCTGTTCGATTACTCGAACATTGGTCACGTCTGGAACGTGAGAATGCTAGAGTGCGTTTTACTAACAATTTTATCGCTTGTGGCCAGGAAAGCAAAACTTTCCGTTTTTGTCTTTTGCATTCTAAAGGTGCCTTCTTAATAAAACCTCTAACGATTTAGCTTTTAACGTTATGCTTAAAAGAATGCCCGTTTCGATTTCATTTTTTTTTTCTGTTTGTTTTTGTTTTTGTTTTTTTTTTTCAATTCGGCATTTTAAGGGTGCCTTTATAACAAGATCTAACGATATAGCGTTTAATGTTGTGCTCAAAAAAAAAAAAAGTGCCTTTTATATCTCTCAATGGTCTCCAACGATAAAACTGCCGACCAATCGCAACGATTAAACAGCCGACCAATGGCAGCTCAATAGTCTCCAAACATGAAACTGCCGACCAATGGCAGCTCAGTGGTTTGAGAAGTGAGATCATTCGATTTCGTTTTATTATCTCCAGTTTGAACTAGTGCTTGGCTTTTTATAAAAATTGTCAAATTTTGCCAAGCAAATCTTATACGAAACGCTACTTTGATGTCAAACCTTCGTTACTCCCTATTCCCTTCTAGCGGAGGGCCGGCTAAAAGCTAGAAAAAAAGAGAGAAGGAAACTTTTTTCTTTTTTTCTTTATCTTTTTTTTTTTTTTTTTTTTAAGAGGGGTAGGGGTGGGGGGGGGGGGGGGGAAGGAGTAAGAGAATTACGGGGTTAGGATTGGAGGGGGATGAGGTTACGGTTTGGAAGCCTGGGGACAATGAAAAATTGCGTTCGTATAGTGTCCACGAGGGGCGTCCTTCGGTTGTAACGTGCCGCTAGGTGCACGCGTCTAGTAGTTTCGTTGCATCGACCTAGAGGAGTTCTCCGAAAGGTCTTGCGCTTTGGGCTCGGGCAAACGGCCTGCATCCATTGTAAACACGGTCTCTGCCGTTAGAAAATCGTTAACCAGGCTTTTTGTGAGCTTTAACAACCATCCCTTTGAGTTTAAAACGAACGTTTCCCCAAAAGCCATTCGAGATGGAGGTACTCACGGAGGTTTGTTACGGTAACAACCCTGTGGTTTGCCATCTTCTTTCTTTCCGCAGCGTCGCAAACGGATCGGCCGGTCTCTTAGGTGACGAAAAAACGTCTGATCTCTCGACTGGAATGCTTAACGTACTAAGATTAGAAGAGTTAGTACTAAGAGTCGCATCTGGCCGCCGTAATTTTCTTCGATGATGTACTTGAAAATTTCGTGACGTCGTTTTCAAAGCTCTAGGGTCGATTTTAACCTTCGACCTTAAAGTCGATTTTAGCCTTCGGTGTGGCTCTGTACAACTTTTGCGGTGAAAAAGCTTGCGCGGAGTCTACAGTTGTATTTAGCCGACAGACGCTGGCAACGCAGAAACAGAATGACTCTTGGGCGGCGCAAACCGAGCGTTCAGCAAATTTCTAGCATTTTACGTCAAAGCGGACAATCTGCACGACAAATAAAGCTAACTTTCTCGTTGCAACAGTTAGTCACTGGACGTTGGACGAGTGTGTACAGCTGTTTTGCGTCGAAAGCCGACCGGTGGTCGGATTGCGACTCTTCTTTTCATTCGAAAATCAGAACCTGGCCATCAGTCGTGTATCACCATCGAATGCTTAATGTAGTGATTTCTCGAAACGACAAAAGCTTGTAAAACAAACAGCTTCGCTGTACTGTTGCCTAGTATGTTAACGGATGGCCAGGAACAACCTTGGTCTGTAAAGAATGAGTTCGTTTTTCCATTCGAGGCACTAATTACTGCAGTTTTAAAAGTCACCTAAAGTATAAGCTCATCTCTCCATTCAAGAAAAACAAGCATCAGAGTTTCGGAAAGTTTGCATGCACGACACCACCATCGATGATACTTAAACAAACAGAAAATGAATTGCAAAACAGAACCACTGAATTGCAAAACATAACAACGGACAGCTTGTAAAAAGCATGGTGATGAGCTTCTTCAATCCAATCAAGGAACCAAGCATCACAGTTTCGGCAATGGTGCATGTGCAAATCAGCAAACTGTGATACTTAATCAAACAACTTCACTGTTTTGCTTAGTTTAAGAACGGATGGCTAAGAACAACCTCGTTAGTGAGTATGAAGTCATCTCTTCATTCAAGGAATTAATAATCAGAGTTTTAGAAGTCTCTTACGTGCGATACTACTATCAACGGTACTTAATCAAACAGCCTCTCAGAATGGCCTAGTTTGAGAACGGAAGGCTAGGAACAACCTTAGTAGTGGGTCATCAGTTCAACTTTTCATTCAAGGAATTAAGCATCTAAAATCAGAGAGATAAAAGAAGAGCTCTTTGTTAGAAGTTCTTATTTTTATTTTTCCTCAACTTCTATTTCTTTTCTTTTTTTCTTTTTTTTTTTTAATGATAGTTTTTCTTTTTTTTTTATCTATTTTGTTCGTTTAAATTAATACAACAGGCGTTTTAGGTCGTTTCTGTAACATTATTTAACACTTTAAATTGTAATAAATATTTGAACTGAAGAAAATCCTTTTCGTAACGTTAAAATGTCATAAGAACATTTCATCTTTACCAAATACGCTTGTAAAAATAGTTTCACTTTTAAAGTTTGTTGTATATGTCTTTTAATTTAGTGAATCGCAATTTGGATTCTCTTAGGCGCACATCTACTTTAGTTGCTTTTTCTTAAAGAAAGGTCACCAGAGTTATCTTACACAGCTCCTGCAGCATAATCTTTAACAAAATACTCTTTTGAAAAGTTTTACATTGAAATAAACAAAAGCCATTTGCGTAAATAGAGATAAATTAGAGAATAAAAAGTGCATAAACGCCTCGCTACTTTGATGAAGAAGAAACGGATGACTAGATGCAACTTTTTAATTTCGCGTGCTATCTCTTTCGATTAAGGTACTTTTTGAATATTTTTTCAAAGAAATGTTAGCGTAGTTTTCCTTTTTTAAATTTAAATCATGTTTAAAGGTAGTTTTTGAATGTTTTTTCAAAGAAATGTTAGCGTAGTTTTCATCTATTAAATCTAAATCATGTTTAAAGGTAGTTTTCGAATATTTTTTCAAAGAAAAGTTAGCGTAGGTTTCCTCTTTTAGATCTAGCTTATGTTTAAGGTAGTTTTTGAGTATTTTTTCAAAGAAAAGTTAGCGTAGTTTTCCTCTTTTAGATCTAGCTTATGTTTAAGGTAGTTTTTGAGTATTTTTTCAAAGAAAAGTTAGCATAGTTTTCCTCTTTTGGATATAGCTTATGTTTAAGGTAGTTTTTAAATATTTTTTTAAAGAAAAGTTAGCGTAGTTTTCCTCCTTTAGATCTAGCTTTATAATTCAGGTAGTTTTTGAATATTTTTTCAAATAAAAATTAGCAAAGTTTAGCTTATTTAGCATGACATCACAAAATACTAAACTCAAAAAGGCAAGATAAAGTATAAGATAAACGTAAAATAAGATATAGATGAAACAAATGTTAGGCTGCATAAAATCTAAAACTGCATTGCCTATCATAAACACAAACGTCTAGTAAGAGCTTTTAAAGTTCGTTCTTTTCGTCTTTTAATTTGGTGAATCGCGATTTGAATTTTCTAAAGCGCACATGCCTCTCAGTTGCTTTTTTCTTAAGGAAAGGTCACCAGAGTTTTTTTACGCAGCTCCTGCAGCATAATCTTTAACAAAATACTCTTTTGTATATCATTACACAGAAATAAACAAAAACCATTTGCGTAAACAGAGATAAATTAGAACTCAAAAGTGCATAAAAAGCCTCGCTACTTTGCTATAGAAGAAGTGGATGACTAGATACAACTTTGTAAATTCGTGTACTACCTCGATGGATTAAGGTATTTTTCGAAAGTTTTTTTAAAGCAAAAATAGCGCAGTCTTCCTCTTTTAAATCTACCTTATGTCTAAGGCAGTTTTTGAATAGATTTTCAAAGAAAGGTTAGCGTAGTTTTCCACTTTTAAGTTTAGCTTATGTAGCTTGACAAAACAACACACAAAAAGACAAGATAAAATATCAGATAAACGTAAAATAAAATATAAATGAAACTAAAGTTAGGCTGCATAAAAAACAAACAACTTAATAATCTACTAGACATGTTTAAGTTGAATTAAGTAAAGTCCTTTGCGCAAATTTGGGTAAATAAGAGATTAAAAGTCCATAAAAAGCCTCGATACTTTGCTGAAGAAGAAGATGACTATATGCAACTTTTTAAAATCGTGAGCTATCTATATCGATTTAGGTCCTTTTTGAGTACTTTTTCAATGAGAAGTTAGCGCAGTTTTCCTCTTTTAAGATTGGATCATGAAGCTTGACATAACAAAACACAAAACTAACAAAGGCAAGACAAAATATAAGGTAAACGCAATATAAAATATAGATGAAATTAAAGTTAGGCTGCATAAAATAAACGGGTAACAATACTCTTCTATGTATATTTACATTGAGTTAAATAAAATCCTTTGCGCAAATATAGGTATGTTAGAGAGTAAAAGTGCATAAAAAGCCTCGCTACATTGCTGTAGAAGAAGTGGATGACTAGATACAAACTTTTAAATTTGTGTGCTGTCTCTATCGAATAAGGTAGTTTTCGAAAGTTTTTTCAAAGCAAAAATAGCGCAGTGTTCCTCTTTTAAATTTAGATTATCTCAAAGGTAGATTTTGAATAGTTTTTCAAAGAAAGGTTAGCGTAGCTTTCCTCTTTTAAGTTTAGCTTATGTAGCTTGACATCACAAAACACAAAGCTCAAAAAGACAAAATAAAATATAAGATAAACGTGAAATAAAATACAGATGAAGCTAAAGTTAGACTGCATAAAAAACCAACAACATAATAATCTACTAGGTATGTTTACATTAAATTAAATAAAATCCTATGCGCAAATATAGGTATGTTAGAGAGAAAAAGCCTCGCTACTTTGTTAAAGGTAGTTTTTGAATAGTTTTTCAAAGAAAGGTTAGCGTAGTTTTCCTCTTTAAAGTTTAGTTTATGTAGCTTGATATCACAAAACACAAAACTCAAAAAAGAAAAGTAAGATAAAAGTTAATCGTAAAATAAAATATAGGTGAAATAATTGTTAGGCTGCATAAAAGAAAAAAAAAATCATAGCATAATAATCTTCTATATATGCTTGGATTGAATTAAATGAATTCCTTTGCGTAAATATAAGCAAACTAGTGAGAAAAAGTGCATAAAAAGCATCGCTACTTTGCTGCAGAAGAAGTGGATGACTATATGCAACTTTTTAAAATTGTGTGCTATCTCTATCGATTAAGGTGGTTTTCGAAAGTTTTTTCAAAGCAAAAATAGCGTAGTTTTCCTCTTTTAAATCTAGCTTTTGTCTAGGGTAGTTTATGAATAGATTTTCAAAGAAAGGTTAGCGTAGCATTCCTCTTTTAAGTTTAGCTTAAAATTCTTGGCATCACAAAACACAAAACTCAAAAAGATAAGATAAAATATAAGATAAACCTAAAACATAATATAAATGAAACTAAAGATAAGCTGCATAAAAAACTAACAACATAATAATCTACTAGGCATGTTTAAATTGAATTATATAAAATCCTTTGCGCAAATATAGGTATGTTAGTAAAAAAGCATTAAAAGCCTCGCAACTTTGTTAAAGGTAGATTTTGAATAGTTTTTCAAAGAAAGGTTAGCGTAGTTTTCCTCTTTTATGTTTAGATTATGTAGCTTGACATCACAAAACACAAAGCTCAAAAAGACAAAATAAAATATAAGATAAACGTAAAATATAGATGAAACAAAGTTTACACTGCATAATAAACAAACAACATAATTATCTACTAGGCATGTTTAAGTTGAACTAAATAAATTCCTTTGCGCAAATATGGGAAAGTTAGACAGTAAAAATCCATAAAAAGCCTCGATACTTTGCTGAAGAAGATGACTATATGCAACTTTTTAAAATCGTGAGCTATCTATATCGATTTAGGTCCTTTTTGAGTACTTTTTCAATGGAAAGTTAGCGCAGTTTTCCTCTTTTAAGATTAGATTATGAAGCTTGACATAATAAAACACAAAACTAACAAAGGCAAGATAAAATATAAGGTAGTTTTCGAATGTTTTTTCAAAGCAAAATTAGCGTAGTGTTCCTCTTTTAAATCTAGATTATCTCAAAGGTAGATTTTGAATAGTTTTTCAAAGAAAAGTTAGCGTAGCTTTCCTCTTTTAACATTAGCTTATGTAGCTTGACATCACAGAACACAAAAACATAAAATAAAATATAAGACAAATAGATGTAGCTAAAGTTAGGCTGCATAAAAAACCAACAACATAAAATATCTACTAGGCATGTTTAAATTGAATTAAATAAAACCCTTTGCGCAAAAATAGAGAGTAAAATGCATAATGTTAGAGAGTAAAAGTGCATAGAAAGCCTCGCTACTTTGCTGTAGAAGAAGTGGATGACTAGATACACTTTTTTAAACTTGTGTGCTATCTCTATCGAATAAGGTAGTTTTCGAGAGTTTTTTCAAAGCAAAATTAGCGTAGTGTTCCTCTTTTAAATCTAGATTATCTCAAAAATAGATTTCGAATAGTTTTTCAAAGAAAGGTTAGCGTAGCTTTCCTCTTTTAACATTAGCTTATGTAGCTTGACATCACAGAACACAAAAAGATAAAATAAAATATAAGACAAACGTAAAATGAAAAATAGATGTAGCTTAAGTTAGACTGCATAAAAAACCAACAACATAATAATCTAACAGGTATGTTTAAGTTGAATTAAATAAAACCCTCTGCGCAAATATAGGTATGCTAGAGAGTAAAAAGGCATAAAAAGCCTCGCTACTTTGTTAAAGGTAGTTTTTGAATAGTTTTTCAAAGACAGGTTAGCGTAAATTTCCTCTTTAAAGTTTAGCTTATGTAGCTTGACATCACAAAATATAAAACTCAAAAAGACAAGATAAAATATAAGATAAACGCAAAATAAAATATAGATGAAACTAAAGTTAGGCTGCATAAAAAACCAACAACATAATAATCTACTAGGCATGTTTAAATTGAAATAAATAAAATCGTTTGCGCAAAAATAGCTATGTTAGAGAGTAAAAGTGCATAGAAAGCCTCGCTACTTTGGTGTAAAAGAAGTGGATCACTAGATACAACATTTTAAAATCGTGTGCTATCTCTATCGATTAAGGTGGTTTTCGAAAGTTTTTTCAAAGCAAAAATAGCGTAGTCTTCCTCTTTTAAATCTAGATTATGTCTAAGGTAGTTTTTGAACAGTTTTTCAAAGAAAGGTTAGCGTAGCTTTCCTCTTTTAACATTAGCTTATGTAGCTTGACATCACAAAACACAAAACTCAAAAAGACAAAATAAAATATAAGATAAACGTAAAATAAAATGTAGATGAAGCTAAAGTTAGGCTGCATGAAATAAACGGGTAACAATATTTTTCTATGTATGTTTACATTGAGTTATATAAAATCCTCTGCGCAAATATAGGTATGTTAGAGAGTAAAAGTGCATAAAAAGCCTCGCTACTTTGTTAAAGGTTGTTTTTGAATAGTTTTTCAAAAAAAGGTTAGCGTAGTTTTCCTCTTTTAACATTAGCTTATGTAGCTTGACATCACAAAGCACAAAACTCAAAAAGACAAAATAAAATATAAGATAAACGTAAAATAAAATACAGATGAAGCTAAAGTTAGGCTGCATAAAATAAACGGGTAACAATATTTTTCTATGTATGTTTACATTGAGTTAAATAAAATCCTCTGCGCAAATATAGGTATGTTAGAGAGTAAAAGTGCATAAAAAGCCTCGCTACTTTGTTAAAGGTAGTTTTTGAATAGTTTTTCAAAAAAAAGGTCTTTAAAGTTTAGCTTATGTAGCTTGACATCACAAAACACAAAACTCAAAAAGACAAGATAAAATATAAGATAAACGCAAAACAAAATATAGATGAAACTAAAGTTAGGCTGCATATAAAACCAACAACATAATATTCTACTAGCCTAGTTTTCCTCTTTTAAGTTTAGATTATGTAGCTTGACATCACAAAACGCAAAAAGGCAAGACAAAATACAAGGTAAACGTAAAATAAAGTAGAAGTGAAACAAAAGATAGGTTGCATAAATACAAAAACTGCATTGCCAAAAATAGAATTTGTTGTCTAGAAAGACTTTTTAAAGTTTGTTTCTTTCGTCTATTGACTTAGTGAATCGCGATCTGGTTTTTCTTAGGCGCGCTTGTTTCTTAGTTGTTTTTTTTTGTAAAGAAAGTTTATTCAGACGTTTTTTTTACGCAACTCCTTTAACATTATTTTTAACAAAGTATTCTTTTATACGTGTTTACATTGAAATAAAACCCTTTGCGTAAATAGAGATAAATTAGAGAGCAAAAGCCTCACTACTTTGCAGAAGAAGAATTGGATGGCAAGATACAACTTTTTAAATTCGTGTGCTTTCTCTTTTAAGGTACTTTTTGAATATTTTTTCAAAGAAAAGTTAGCGTAGTTTTCCTCTTTTAAGTTTAGCTTACGCAGCTTGACATCACAAAACGCAAAAACCAATAAGGCATGATAAAATACAAGATAAACGTAAAATAAAATAGAAGTGAAACAAAAGTTAGACACCATAAAAAAAAAACAAACAAAAAAAAAAACATAATATACTTCTATGTATGTTTACATTGAACTTAATAAAATCCTTTGTGTAAATATATGAAAAAATAGAGAGTAAGAGTTCATAAAAAAAGCCTCGCTATTTTGCTGAAGAAGAAATGGATGTCTAGATCTTTTAATAAGGAACTTTTTGATTTCTTTTTCCGAAAAATGGTTGGAGCAGTTTTCCTTTTTTAAATTTCACTTATGCAGTTTAACATCACAGAAAATATTAATTTGCTTTTTAACAAACTCTTAAAAACATCAGAAGTAATTCTAAATGCAACTCTATTAAAAGTGTTAACAGAATAACAAAACGACTTTTTTTTTTTTTTAAAGATAAAAAAAGTTTGAACTATCTTTAAATAAGAAATGTGAGAACAGTTTAACAGAACTTCTTGTTTATTATGTATTTAGCGAAACAGATAAATATATTTGCAAAAGCATAGAGAAAACAAACTACACAAAAGGCCCATCTTTATTGCCAAACTGAACAAACTTTTCTAAACTACATAAATGGTCTCACTATATTGCCATATTGAACAAACTTTTCTAAACTACCCTCTTTTTGAATTTTTAGCTTCATGTTTTTAATTTTGTCTTTAATATGGCTTCGGTAGGAGTACTTTTGCAAGACATGAATGAGCTTGTCACTGCTATGATTTGCCAAGATGCCAAGGTAATCTTTGTACGAGCAACTTGAGCTTACATCTGTAAACACGTCTTGCAAGATGTATGCCAACACTAAAGCTGCACATCGAGGAAAACTTCTGGTGTTGAACCATTCGTTGTGGCCAGGGCAAGCATTCAGCTTTTCAACTATTTCATCTAAAATTTTACAAACTCAAGTCATAACACAAAGAGATTAAATCGAATATTCATTTGGTTCTGAAGCATGACAAGATTAATTTTGTTTTTTTATTTGTTTTTTTTGTTGACCTTATTGTTTGCACTGATAGCAATAACTGGTTTTTGAAAGATTACCTAATTGGCATTGGCTAACTTCTGCTTTGTTTTCCTTTGTTCTTGGCTGAGTTGATCCTGAAATAAAATAAAACCATGTTCATTTTTCTAATTCATAAAAAAACCATCAACAGTTTCTAAGTGTTAGAGATAATAACAAGCTGTGCATGATTTCTAACGGTGATGTTTCTAACTTCATCATTAGAAATCGGGTAGACACAACTTTCTAAAAGTGCACTTAGCAATGATGGCTAGTTTTTATTAACAGTTAACCATCTGAAATTGTGCAAGAAGAGGTTTGTGTTTATATATGTTTGTATAAATTAGGTTTTACATTACCGATGTGTTCTTGAGTAAAAGATGGCATTTCCAACTTGATTTTTTTTCTTCTTGGATCTTTTACTTCTAAAACATAATCAGTTTTAGTATCATTCACTTGTGTAAACATTTAAGCAATCACAGAATTAGTCCTGCAACAAATACATACACACTTCTGTGTTGTTTTTTTTGTTTTTTTTTTTGTTTTTTTTATTGTTTTTCTTTTTTTTTTTTTTTTTTACAGCTTTAACAATAACAATAGGGCAAGGAGTTAATTTGGGCATTTTTATTTTTTGAAAGCGTGTTGAGATTTGCATAAAAATCAAAAATCAAAAAGAATTTACCTCTGGATGTACAAGCAAGACTTTGGCTAAATAGACTACCAACAGATTGAACAGCACCAGGTGAGGGCTGTTTTTCAAGAACAGTACCAGCCTGTTGGACTGGAACAGCTGAAAGAAACAAACTGGGTTTGGCCATCGTTTGCTGACGAGCAACAAGATTAGGAGCCAGAGGAACAGAAAAGACCTCTTTTGAAGGATTAAAAACAACTTGCAGAGAAGGAGCAACATGAACAGGTTTGGCAACCACTTGCTTATGAGCAGGTTCAAGAAGAGCAGGTTCAAGAAGAGCAGGTTCAAGAAGAGCAGCTTCAGGAGGAGCATGGAAAACACGTGTGACAGCCATAAGATTATCTTGCTGTGAAGCAACATTAGACACTGTTTCCAGCAGAACAGAAAAGACCTCTTTTGAAGGACTGAAAGCAACTTGTTGAGCAGGAGCAGCAGAAACAGGTTTGGCAACCACTTGCTCACTAAAGTAAACTGGAGAAAGTTGTGCATGGTGTTCAATAAAATCCGGTTCATCAGGAAATAATGTTAATGCAAGAGGAGAACAAGCTGTGCCAACAGGAACAGCTAGAGTCTGATCTACATCCATACAAACAGCTTGTTCATTAGGAACTAGTTGTGCAAGAGCAGAGGATAGTTCAAGAACTGGACCAGCGATTGTTTGTTCAGAAGGAACAGACGAAACAGGAGTTGAGCTAGGTTCACACAAGAAATCTACAACATGTTCGTTGCTGTCCTCTAAAGGAGCATTGTTTTCTACAGCTGGAGAAAATGGAACCACTGTGGTACAACCGAAAGTAGCAGCACATTCTTCAGAGTCAGAACCGGAGTCTGAATCTTCCTCAAAAATGTCCTCAACATCATGAAAACCGTACTCCTCTGCATTAGTTCGGAGCCAGTCCATCACATCCTTCTCCTCCTTTGGTGGTCTCTCAGACTTTTCAACAGTCAAAGACTCTATGACTCCGAAGGACTGTCCGATGCCCAGGGCAAAGCGCAACTCCTCTGCAGCGTTCCACTGGGACACATAAAAGCTATCCATTGTGTGTCTGCTGTGCTTCATGTAGAGTGTAGCAAACCGCTCGCGATCTTCTTTGCTGTTGTTGGCAAAGTAAGTGGCTATCGAACCGCGAATGCAAGTGGGAGTAAGACGCTTCATGGGAATGTTTACTTGGCTTTTTCTGAAGCAGGACGTCAGGCTAGAGGTGATAGCAGAGGAACCCATCTGGTAAACAGGCACTCTAGTTGCACCTAGTGTCACACCTTCGTCTTTGTTGGCTCTCACCGAAGGAAAAAGGGGCCTGTAGCAGTCGCTCAACTCCAAAACAGTCTTGGTGTCTGCAGCCATGTAGTGAGAGTCGTTGACAAGAAGGTCTCTGTATCTCAGCAAATAAATATCGATCAACACTTTCAAGTCGTTCGGCACTAGAATGTTTTTGGCTCCGTACTTGTATGCTGTTTTGTAGCGCTCTTGCACAATGCAATATCCACACTCACTCTTCTCAGCAGCCATGTAGTCTCTAATGTTTAAAAGAGCAATGTTAGATTTTCTTAAACTGTTAATTACAGTGACAGAGAGCAGAAGATGGTTTCGTAGAGACACAGCATTGTCTCTAGTCAGCGGAAGAGACGCCTTTCTAATCGATTCCACTAAGTCTCTTACGTATGCAGACTTGCCATATTCGGTCAGCAAACTGACATTGATGATGTTGATGCTTTTTCTTCTTTTCACAAGGCTCCTCCTCAAAGAACGAAAGGGCCTCAGCACTTTTCGCAACTCATCCACCTTGCAGCGCAAACGTCGGATGGCCTCATGAGAAAGTCCGAAATAGACGTTTCTGGCTTCACTGAAACGAAACAGGAGACAAAGGGAGACGAGGCGGTTGTACAACGTGTGACAAGACATGGCTTTTGTTTGGTCAAGTTCACTCAGCTTGGAATTGAGCTGAATTTTCTTAAAGTGCAAGGAGAAGTATCTATCCTCCAAAACATTGGAATTGGTGAGGGCGTTTGGGTGCAGCGTCAACGTGCTGTCACAACAAGTCAATATTTCCACAACTGCATTTTTGTAGATCTTTGCTTGTGACCAAGTGTTGTTGTTGGCTACCACAAGCCACTTTTCAAAGTCTCTGAAGAGCTCATCTGCTGACTGGTAATAAAAGTGAAAAGCATCTTTGTCCAGCTGAAACAAGAGTCTCTTTTCTTCGGTCAAGACATAGGAGCTGGAAACCAAGTGCTCTAAGGAATCGAAATCAGAGTCAAGGACGGATTCGGTGTTCAGCTCTTTGTTTTCTACAGAGGTGCATTGGTTTGCAGAAGGAGCCTCGGACGAACCAGCAACTGGTGAGGGCAAGCTTAAAAGAGGATCAGAGGAAAGAACCGGAGAAGAAAAAGAGGAGGAAGGCCCAGGAGCAGAGGATGCAGAGCCTGATGCAGACGCTTGTTCAGCTACTGGCTTAATACCAAAGAAGGCAGGTCGAATAAATTGAGGGACATAGAGCTTCTCGTTGTCGTATCGCTTTGCCTCTGCAATCTTTTGTTTGATCATCTTGGAATCGTAGAAATGAGTCTCTTTCAAGTGTATGTCCAGTCGGTCGTAATACTTCCAACATTGCAAACAGGGGTAAGGTTTTGGACAGCCGGACTTGCGTTCGAGACGAGCATGCTGAAACTTCCTGACCATTGCAGAGTAAAAGATGGAAGCTTCATCCAAAGTCCAAGAATGATCTTTTTTAGTCAAGTGTCTTTTAATGCTTGTGGACGAATGTTTGCACAAAGGCATCGGACAGCTAACAGCGTACCTCTTCTTGGTACCATAGAAAGGTACAACCCTGTTTACGGAGCCACACGCTGCAACTAATGCGGCCCTGACTTTGTTTTTGAGCTTTAAGTCTCTCTGTTCTTGTGACTGCTTTCTTTTCTTTTTTTTTGCTTTAGAGTTTGGAGAAGAAGCAACAACAGAGTTGTTTTCTTGTGAAGAAGACATGTTCAGGTGTTTGTTTGCAACGGTTTTTGCTAAAAAAAGGAAACCAGTCAGTGAGAGTTTTTTTCTTCTGCCTGCATCCAATCCTGGAATGTTTACAACTGCAGGGAAGAGCTGTGTTTTTTCGAATCCTCTGCAAAAGAGAAAAAAAGAAAGAAAAGAGAGCAACAAGAAGAAACAAAGTTTCCACTAGCAAATGAAAAAGAATGAGAGCAACTAGCATTACATGCATGGTGGCAGCAGTGATTGCTATTATGAGAAGGAGAATGAGAAAAAAAAAAAGAAAAAGAAAAGAAACAAATAAATAAAGAGATGGAGTTTGAGAGGATCTCGCAACCATATGACTCAAAGAAAGAAACTGTGTTGAAAAAAGGCAAGAGAGGGCAAATAGAACTTGCTAACAAGGACAAATGACAGACATAACTACAACAGTAACAACTCTCATTGCAAGCATAATAACAACAGCATCAGCATCACTGACTCAGAGAGTGTTGACATAACAAAAAAGAAAACAAAAGTACAAGCCAAGTGGGGGAACATTAACAAACACTCATTGCAACTATAACAACAACAACAACAGCAACAGCATCACTGACTCAGAGGGTATTGATAAAAAAAAACAAGCAAAACAAAAACAAACAAAAAAACAAATAAAAAAACAAAACAAGCAAATTGGGTGAACAGTAACAACTCTCATTGCAAGCATAATAACAACAACAGCATCAGCATCAGCATCACTGACTCAGAGAGTGTTGACAAAATAAAATAGACAATAAGCAAGCAAAGTGGGTGAACAGTAACAACTCTCACTGCAAGCATAATAACAACAACAGCATCAGCATCAGCATCACTGACTCAGAGAGTGTTGATAAAATAAAACAGATTATAAACAAACAAAGTGGGTGAACAGTAACAGCTCTCATTGAAAGCATAATAACAACAACAGCATCAGCAACAGCATCACTAACTCAGAGGATATATAAAAAAACAAACAAACAAACAAACAAAACAAAAACAAAAAAAAACAAGCAAAGTGGCTGAACAGTAACAGCTATCATTGCAAGTAAAATAACAACAACAGCATCAGCAACATCATCACTGACTCAGAGAGTGGTGATAAAATAAAACAGATTAAAAAACAAGCAAAGTGGCTAAACAGTAACAACTATAAATACAAGTAAAATGACAAAAGCAGCAACAGCATCACTAACTCGCAGGGTGTTGATAAAAAAAAAAAGCAACAAACAAACAAAGCAAGCAAAGTGGGTGAACATTAACACTCATTGCAACTATAATAACACCAACAGCAACAGCATCAGTGACTCAAAGGGTGTTGATAAACAAAAACAAAGGCACAAACAAAACAAGCAGAGTGGGGGAACATTAACAACACTTATTGCAAGCATAATAACAACAACAGCATCAGCATCTCTGACTCAGAGAGTGTTGATAAAATAAAATAGATTATAAACATGCCAAGTTTGTGAACATTAACAAACACTCATTGCAACTATAACAACGACTACAGCAACAGCATCACTTACTCAGAGAGTGTTGAGAAAAAAAACAACAAAAAAAACAAAAACAAAACAAAACAGAAAACAGAAGTACAAGCCAAGTGGGGGAACATTAACAAACACTCATTGCAACTAAAACAACAACAACAGCAACAGCATCACTTGCTCAGAGGATATTGATAAAAAAAACAAACAAACAAACAAACAAAACAAGCAAAGTGGCTGAACAGTAACAGCTATCATTGCAAGTAAAATAACAACAACAGCATCAGCAACATCATCACTGACTCAGAGAGTGGTGATAAAATAAAACAGATTAAAAAACAAGCAAAGTGGCTGAACAGTAACAACTATAAATACAAGTAAAATGACAAAAGCAGCAACAGCATCACTAACTCGCAGGGTGTTGATAAAAAAAAAAGCAACAAACAAACAAAGCAAGCAAAGTGGGTGAACATTAACACTCATTGCAACTATAATAACACCAACAGCAACAGCATCAGTGACTCAAAGGGTGTTGATAAACAAAAACAAAGGCACAAACAAAACAAGCAGAGTGGGTGAACATTAACAACACTTATTGCAAGCATAATAACAACAACAGCATCAGCATCACTGACTCAGAGAGTGTTGATAAAATAAAATAGATTATAAACATGCCAAGTTTGTGAACATTAACAAACACTCATTGCAACTATAACAACAACAACAGCAACAGCATCACTTGCTCAGAGGATATTGATAAAAAAAACAAACAAACAAACAAACAAAACAAGCAAAGTGGCTGAACAGTAACAGCTATCATTGCAAGTAAAATAACAACAACAGCATCAGCAACATCATCACTGACTCAGAGTGTGGTGATAAAATAAAACAGATTAAAAAACAAGCAAAGTGGCTGAACAGTAACAACTATAAATACAAGTAAAATGACAAAAGCAGCAACAGCATCACTAACTCGCAGGGTGTTGATAAAAAAAAAAGCAACAAACAAATAAAGCAAGCAAAGTGGGTGAACATTAACACTCATTGCAACTATAATAACACCAACAGCAACAGCATCAGTGACTCAAAGGGTGTTGATAAAGAAAAACAAAAGCACAAACAAAACAAGCAAAGTGGGTGAACATTAACAACACTTATTGCAAGCACAATAACAACAACAGCATCAGCATCACTGACTCAGAGAGTGTTGATAAAACAAAATAGATTATAAACAAGCCAAGTTGGTGAACATTAACAAACACTCATTGCAACTGTAATAAGAACAACAGCAACAGCATCACTGACACAAAGGGTGTTGATAAACAAAAACAAAAACACAAGCAAAGTGGGTGAACATTAACAACACTCATTGCAACTATAACAACAACAACAGCAACAGCATCACTGGCTCAAAGGGTGTTGATAAAATAAAGAAACAAAAACAAAACAAGCAAAGTGGGTGAACAGTAACAACTCCCATTGCAAGCATAATAACGACAACAGCAACAGCAACACCATCACTGACTCAGAGAGTGTTGATAAAATAAAATAGATTATAAACAAGCCAAGTGGGGGAACATTAACAAACACTCATTGCAACTGTAACAACAACAACAGCAACAGCATCACTTACTCAGAGAGTGTTTATAAATAAAACAAAAAACAAAAACAAGAAACAAAAATACAAGCCAAGTGGGTGATTACTAACAGCGCTAACAGCAGCAACAACAGTGTCTTTAGAAACAACAAACAAGTACAACAGCAACAACTGCTTTTACAGAGTATAACAATAACAACAACATGGCACTAACAACAACAAAAGGGTTGGAATAAAAACCTGTAGGCAAAAGGAGAGCTGCATTCAGACAAGATCGATTACAAAGAGGCTCTTCTTTAGGACAGAGGAGAAACTGCTTTTGAGGGACAGAGGGACTTTTGTTGTTGTTGTTGTTGTTGTGCAGAAACCAACAAACTTTTATTGAACCGAATATAACCGAATATAACCGAAAGTCTTGTTTGCTTCTGTTTTGTGCCATCAAGAAGGGAAAACAAAACATCACAAAACAAACGAAGCAAACGAAACAAACAAACAAACGAACGAAACAAACAAAAAAACGATTAAATAAATAAACAAACAAACGAAACAAACAAACAAACAAAAACAAATAGGAAAAACAGAAAACGCAGTACCGAAACCTCGCCATTTTTATCCTTCCTCGAGCTTTCTTTGGGCGCCAAAGACCGAGAAAGTTGAGCAAACGTGACGTTGAGGGGGGGGGGGGGGGTACTTAAGGCCAGCAGACCGACCAATGGCAAGCTTAGGAGAGACCCACGTGAATGTTACATTTTCTTTCTATGTACGCTGAATCCGCTCAAAGTCTGGAATTTCCAGCATTCACGTGTCATCACTCCAGCCACCAGATTGGCCCACACTTTGCACACTTTCAAGACTAGAACTTCACTTAATCACAAATTGAGCCAAAAAAAAACTAAGTCTCGCATGGCGACAACTTTTCCAAAAGCAAACAAAGGCAAACAAAGGCAAACGAAGGCAAACGAAGAAAAAACAAAAACAAGTAAACAAAAACAAAACCGAAAAGGGAGAGAGAGAGCAAGTCGACTCATTTCTTTCGACTGCCTTAAACGAGAAGTCTAAAACGTTTAAAAGTTGAAAACTAAGTTTTTTAAATGAACTGCACCGAAAAAACTTTACGACAGTTTAGCTGGTTAAAAACGCAGAGGAAAATATTTTATAAAATTTAAGCGTTCTAAAGATGTCCATTTTTGTTTTTGTTTTTTTTTTATTTTGGTTTGTTTCTGGTTTGCTTCTTTTTTTTTTTTTAAATTCTAGCGATCGAGCATATTTGAACGGTTTCATCAACCTGTTGGCGCACGTGCTCGAGAGCTAGAACTTTGATTGCTTTTGTTGTTGAGAATTGAGAATGTCCGAGCAGGTTTTTTTATCGATTTCATCGCTTGTGGCGAGGCAAAAATCAAAACGCTTTTTGGACGAAAGAAAGGAGATTAAAAGGAAAAAAGAGAAGAAAAAAAAAAACAAAAAAATAGGTTATGTGTCATAAACATTTATTTTCTCACGCGATGACGTCTAGTTTTGTTAGAGTAATTAAAATATGGTATCAAGTTTGTAATTTCTATCTTATTTTTAGTTACGGATAATTGCCAATTATGTCACGTTTAGTATACACAACGCTGTTTTCTTAATAGCAATATGATACAAACAAGTTATAAAAAAAAAAAGCGTTCGCTCGATCTTCCTTAGTCAGTTGAACAAAAAGAAATTTTCACAACATATGATTGATTTGGTTGTCCTAGCAAGCTGTTTTAGCAAACGACTAGAGGTTGCAACTGTTGTTCATTGAAAACGAAAAATCTAGCGTCAGCAAGAAATTTTTGAATACATAATGTACACAAAAGTGGCACTAACAAATGAAAATGTAAAAAAAAATGTTTACCTTGATGCCAGACTCGCAGAGATGTTGTCGCTCGTTGCTATCGACTGCGAACAGCTTTGTTGTTTTTCGAAGTGCCTCTTCACTCTACTTATAGCCGAAGTTTTGGCTTCGAAAAAAAATACGAACGTCGTTAAGCTCAACGAGCTGCTTTAATTGTTGTTCGTGCGAAAACGAAATGCTTAAACGGATAAAAGTGTTGGCGTAATTACACTTTTCGACCGCGATGCAGTTTGTCAACAACTCTAGCGTACTTTTTTGGCTCGTGGAGCAAAAAAGCCTCATGATAATAGCAAAGGCTTAAAATGTCTTAACATGTCAGCAAAGGCTTAATATTTAATAAACTGTGGGTTAAGTTTTTGCGGTGCAGCTCATTAACAACTTAATTTGCAACTTGCTGGCACAAGCAAACGTTTATGACTTCTCGTTTAAGACAGTTGAGCGAAATCAGTCGACTCACTCATTCTCCCTTTTCTGTTTTGTTTTTGTTTTGTTTTTTTGTTTTTGTTTTTGTTTGTTTTTTTTTTCTTTGTTTGTCTTTTGTTTAAAATGTAAAAAACTCGAAAGGAAAGTTGTTGCTTTGTTTGCTTATTGAAAGTTTTCGCCAGTTGCAAGACTTAGTTTTGTTTTTGTTTACTTATTAAAATATCGAGGAAAATATTTGAGGACATCGCATTCTAAAGGTGCCTTTTTAATAAAACATCTAACGATTTAGCTTTTAACGTTATGCTCAAAAGAATGCCCGTTTCGGTTTCTTTTTTCTTTTTTTTTTTTTTTTTTTCCTTTGTTTCAATTGGGCAGAGTGCTCATTTGAGCAGCCCGCCCATGATCCAAAATTAGGACTTTTCTACGAGATACTTTTCATGGACTGTTGTAATTTCAGCAGACCAACACAGTGACTAGTTGGTAGTGTGTGTTAGTTCCGCTTTCATTCACGGTTGAGCGGACCTGTTCGATTACTCGAACATTGGTCACGTCTGGAACGTGAGAATGCTAGAGTGCGTTTTACTAACAATTTTATCGCTTGTGGCCAGGAAAGCAAAACTTTCCGTTTTTGTCTTTTGCATTCTAAAGGTGCCTTCTTAATAAAACCTCTAACGATTTAGCTTTTAACGTTATGCTTAAAAGAATGCCCGTTTCGATTTCATTTTTTTTTTCTGTTTGTTTTTGTTTTTGTTTTTTTTTTTCAATTCGGCATTTTAAGGGTGCCTTTATAACAAGATCTAACGATATAGCGTTTAATGTTGTGCTCAAAAAAAAAAAAAGTGCCTTTTATATCTCTCAATGGTCTCCAACGATAAAACTGCCGACCAATCGCAACGATTAAACAGCCGACCAATGGCAGCTCAATAGTCTCCAAACATGAAACTGCCGACCAATGGCAGCTCAGTGGTTTGAGAAGTGAGATCATTCGATTTCGTTTTATTATCTCCAGTTTGAACTAGTGCTTGGCTTTTATAAAAATTGTCAAATTTTGCCAAGCAAATCTTATACGAAACGCTACTTTGATGTCAAACCTTCGTTACTCCCTATTCCCTTCTAGCGGAGGGCCGGCTAAAAGCTAGAAAAAAAGAGAGAAGGAAACTTTTTTCTTTTTTTCTTTATCTTTTTTTTTTTTTTTTTTTAAGAGGGGTAGGGGTGGGGGGGGGGGGGGGGAAGGAGTAAGAGAATTACGGGGTTAGGATTGGAGGGGGATGAGGTTACGGTTTGGAAGCCTGGGGACAATGAAAAATTGCGTTCGTATAGTGTCCACGAGGGGCGTCCTTCGGTTGTAACGTGCCGCTAGGTGCACGCGTCTAGTAGTTTCGTTGCATCGACCTAGAGGAGTTCTCCGAAAGGTCTTGCGCTTTGGGCTCGGGCAAACGGCCTGCATCCATTGTAAACACGGTCTCTGCCGTTAGAAAATCGTTAACCAGGCTTTTGTGAGCTTTAACAACCATCCCTTTGAGTTTAAAACGAACGTTTCCCCAAAAGCCATTCGAGATGGAGGTACTCACGGAGGTTTGTTACGGTAACAACCCTGTGGTTTGCCATCTTCTTTCTTTCCGCAGCGTCGCAAACGGATCGGCCGGTCTCTTAGGTGACGAAAAAACGTCTGATCTCTCGACTGGAATGCTTAACGTACTAAGATTAGAAGAGTTAGTACTAAGAGTCGCATCTGGCCGCCGTAATTTTCTTCGATGATGTACTTGAAAATTTCGTGACGTCGTTTTCAAAGCTCTAGGGTCGATTTTAACCTTCGACCTTAAAGTCGATTTTAGCCTTCGGTGTGGCTCTGTACAACTTTTGCGGTGAAAAAGCTTGCGCGGAGTCTACAGTTGTATTTAGCCGACAGACGCTGGCAACGCAGAAACAGAATGACTCTTGGGCGGCGCAAACCGAGCGTTCAGCAAATTTCTAGCATTTTACGTCAAAGCGGACAATCTGCACGACAAATAAAGCTAACTTTCTCGTTGCAACAGTTAGTCACTGGACGTTGGACGAGTGTGTACAGCTGTTTTGCGTCGAAAGCCGACCGGTGGTCGGATGCGACTCTTCTTTTCATTCGAAAATCAGAACCTGGCCATCAGTCGTGTATCACCATCGAATGCTTAATGTAGTGATTTCTCGAAACGACAAAAGCTTGTAAAACAAACAGCTTCGCTGTACTGTTGCCTAGTATGTTAACGGATGGCCAGGAACAACCTTGGTCTGTAAAGAATGAGTTCGTTTTTCCATTCGAGGCACTAATTACTGCAGTTTTAAAAGTCACCTAAAGTATAAGCTCATCTCTCCATTCAAGAAAAACAAGCATCAGAGTTTCGGAAAGTTTGCATGCACGACACCACCATCGATGATACTTAAACAAACAGAAAATGAATTGCAAAACAGAACCACTGAATTGCAAAACATAACAACGGACAGCTTGTAAAAAGCATGGTGATGAGCTTCTTCAATCCAATCAAGGAACCAAGCATCACAGTTTCGGCAATGGTGCATGTGCAAATCAGCAAACTGTGATACTTAATCAAACAACTTCACTGTTTTGCTTAGTTTAAGAACGGATGGCTAAGAACAACCTCGTTAGTGAGTATGAAGTCATCTCTTCATTCAAGGAATTAATAATCAGAGTTTTAGAAGTCTCTTACGTGCGATACTACTATCAACGGTACTTAATCAAACAGCCTCTCAGAATGGCCTAGTTTGAGAACGGAAGGCTAGGAACAACCTTAGTAGTGGGTCATCAGTTCAACTTTTCATTCAAGGAATTAAGCATCTAAAATCTGAAAAATAAAAAGAAGAGCTCTTTGTTAGAAGTTCTTATTTTTATTTTTCCTCAACTTCTATTTCTTTTCTTTTTTTCTTTTTTTTTTTTAATGATAGTTTTTCTTTTTTTTTTATCTATTTTGTTCGTTTAAATTAATACAACAGGCGTTTTAGGTCGTTTCTGTAACATTATTTAACACTTTAAATTGTAATAAATATTTGAACTGAAGAAAATCCTTTTCGTAACGTTAAAATGTCATAAGAACATTTCATCTTTACCAAATACGCTTGTAAAAATAGTTTCACTTTTAAAGTTTGTTGTATATGTCTTTTAATTTAGTGAATCGCAATTTGGATTCTCTTAGGCGCACATCTACTTTAGTTGCTTTTTCTTAAAGAAAGGTCACCAGAGTTATCTTACACAGCTCCTGCAGCATAATCTTTAACAAAATACTCTTTTGAAAAGTTTTACATTGAAATAAACAAAAGCCATTTGCGTAAATAGAGATAAATTAGAGAATAAAAAGTGCATAAACGCCTCGCTACTTTGATGAAGAAGAAACGGATGACTAGATGCAACTTTTTAATTTCGCGTGCTATCTCTTTCGATTAAGGTACTTTTTGAATATTTTTTCAAAGAAATGTTAGCGTAGTTTTCCTTTTTTAAATTTAAATCATGTTTAAAGGTAGTTTTTGAATGTTTTTTCAAAGAAATGTTAGCGTAGTTTTCATCTATTAAATCTAAATCATGTTTAAAGGTAGTTTTCGAATATTTTTTCAAAGAAAAGTTAGCGTAGGTTTCCTCTTTTAGATCTAGCTTATGTTTAAGGTAGTTTTTGAGTATTTTTTCAAAGAAAAGTTAGCGTAGTTTTCCTCTTTTAGATCTAGCTTATGTTTAAGGTAGTTTTTGAGTATTTTTTCAAAGAAAAGTTAGCATAGTTTTCCTCTTTTGGATATAGCTTATGTTTAAGGTAGTTTTTAAATATTTTTTTAAAGAAAAGTTAGCGTAGTTTTCCTCCTTTAGATCTAGCTTTATAATTCAGGTAGTTTTTGAATATTTTTTCAAATAAAAATTAGCAAAGTTTAGCTTATTTAGCATGACATCACAAAATACTAAACTCAAAAAGGCAAGATAAAGTATAAGATAAACGTAAAATAAGATATAGATGAAACAAATGTTAGGCTGCATAAAATCTAAAACTGCATTGCCTATCATAAACACAAACGTCTAGTAAGAGCTTTTAAAGTTCGTTCTTTTCGTCTTTTAATTTGGTGAATCGCGATTTGAATTTTCTAAAGCGCACATGCCTCTCAGTTGCTTTTTTCTTAAGGAAAGGTCACCAGAGTTTTTTTACGCAGCTCCTGCAGCATAATCTTTAACAAAATACTCTTTTGTATATCATTACACAGAAATAAACAAAAACCATTTGCGTAAACAGAGATAAATTAGAACTCAAAAGTGCATAAAAAGCCTCGCTACTTTGCTATAGAAGAAGTGGATGACTAGATACAACTTTGTAAATTCGTGTACTACCTCGATGGATTAAGGTATTTTTCGAAAGTTTTTTTAAAGCAAAAATAGCGCAGTCTTCCTCTTTTAAATCTACCTTATGTCTAAGGCAGTTTTTGAATAGATTTTCAAAGAAAGGTTAGCGTAGTTTTCCACTTTTAAGTTTAGCTTATGTAGCTTGACAAAACAACACACAAAAAGACAAGATAAAATATCAGATAAACGTAAAATAAAATATAAATGAAACTAAAGTTAGGCTGCATAAAAAACAAACAACTTAATAATCTACTAGACATGTTTAAGTTGAATTAAGTAAAGTCCTTTGCGCAAATTTGGGTAAATAAGAGATTAAAAGTCCATAAAAAGCCTCGATACTTTGCTGAAGAAGAAGATGACTATATGCAACTTTTTAAAATCGTGAGCTATCTATATCGATTTAGGTCCTTTTTGAGTACTTTTTCAATGAGAAGTTAGCGCAGTTTTCCTCTTTTAAGATTGGATCATGAAGCTTGACATAACAAAACACAAAACTAACAAAGGCAAGACAAAATATAAGGTAAACGCAATATAAAATATAGATGAAATTAAAGTTAGGCTGCATAAAATAAACGGGTAACAATACTCTTCTATGTATATTTACATTGAGTTAAATAAAATCCTTTGCGCAAATATAGGTATGTTAGAGAGTAAAAGTGCATAAAAAGCCTCGCTACATTGCTGTAGAAGAAGTGGATGACTAGATACAAACTTTTAAATTTGTGTGCTGTCTCTATCGAATAAGGTAGTTTTCGAAAGTTTTTTCAAAGCAAAAATAGCGCAGTGTTCCTCTTTTAAATTTAGATTATCTCAAAGGTAGATTTTGAATAGTTTTTCAAAGAAAGGTTAGCGTAGCTTTCCTCTTTTAAGTTTAGCTTATGTAGCTTGACATCACAAAACACAAAGCTCAAAAAGACAAAATAAAATATAAGATAAACGTGAAATAAAATACAGATGAAGCTAAAGTTAGACTGCATAAAAAACCAACAACATAATAATCTACTAGGTATGTTTACATTAAATTAAATAAAATCCTATGCGCAAATATAGGTATGTTAGAGAGAAAAAGCCTCGCTACTTTGTTAAAGGTAGTTTTTGAATAGTTTTTCAAAGAAAGGTTAGCGTAGTTTTCCTCTTTAAAGTTTAGTTTATGTAGCTTGATATCACAAAACACAAAACTCAAAAAAGAAAAGTAAGATAAAAGTTAATCGTAAAATAAAATATAGGTGAAATAATTGTTAGGCTGCATAAAAGAAAAAAAAAATCATAGCATAATAATCTTCTATATATGCTTGGATTGAATTAAATGAATTCCTTTGCGTAAATATAAGCAAACTAGTGAGAAAAAGTGCATAAAAAGCATCGCTACTTTGCTGCAGAAGAAGTGGATGACTATATGCAACTTTTTAAAATTGTGTGCTATCTCTATCGATTAAGGTGGTTTTCGAAAGTTTTTTCAAAGCAAAAATAGCGTAGTTTTCCTCTTTTAAATCTAGCTTTTGTCTAGGGTAGTTTATGAATAGATTTTCAAAGAAAGGTTAGCGTAGCATTCCTCTTTTAAGTTTAGCTTAAAATTCTTGGCATCACAAAACACAAAACTCAAAAAGATAAGATAAAATATAAGATAAACCTAAAACATAATATAAATGAAACTAAAGATAAGCTGCATAAAAAACTAACAACATAATAATCTACTAGGCATGTTTAAATTGAATTATATAAAATCCTTTGCGCAAATATAGGTATGTTAGTAAAAAAGCATTAAAAGCCTCGCAACTTTGTTAAAGGTAGATTTTGAATAGTTTTTCAAAGAAAGGTTAGCGTAGTTTTCCTCTTTTATGTTTAGATTATGTAGCTTGACATCACAAAACACAAAGCTCAAAAAGACAAAATAAAATATAAGATAAACGTAAAATATAGATGAAACAAAGTTTACACTGCATAATAAACAAACAACATAATTATCTACTAGGCATGTTTAAGTTGAACTAAATAAATTCCTTTGCGCAAATATGGGAAAGTTAGACAGTAAAAATCCATAAAAAGCCTCGATACTTTGCTGAAGAAGATGACTATATGCAACTTTTTAAAATCGTGAGCTATCTATATCGATTTAGGTCCTTTTTGAGTACTTTTTCAATGGAAAGTTAGCGCAGTTTTCCTCTTTTAAGATTAGATTATGAAGCTTGACATAATAAAACACAAAACTAACAAAGGCAAGATAAAATATAAGGTAGTTTTCGAATGTTTTTTCAAAGCAAAATTAGCGTAGTGTTCCTCTTTTAAATCTAGATTATCTCAAAGGTAGATTTTGAATAGTTTTTCAAAGAAAAGTTAGCGTAGCTTTCCTCTTTTAACATTAGCTTATGTAGCTTGACATCACAGAACACAAAAACATAAAATAAAATATAAGACAAATAGATGTAGCTAAAGTTAGGCTGCATAAAAAACCAACAACATAAAATATCTACTAGGCATGTTTAAATTGAATTAAATAAAACCCTTTGCGCAAAAATAGAGAGTAAAATGCATAATGTTAGAGAGTAAAAGTGCATAGAAAGCCTCGCTACTTTGCTGTAGAAGAAGTGGATGACTAGATACACTTTTTTAAACTTGTGTGCTATCTCTATCGAATAAGGTAGTTTTCGAGAGTTTTTTCAAAGCAAAATTAGCGTAGTGTTCCTCTTTTAAATCTAGATTATCTCAAAAATAGATTTCGAATAGTTTTTCAAAGAAAGGTTAGCGTAGCTTTCCTCTTTTAACATTAGCTTATGTAGCTTGACATCACAGAACACAAAAAGATAAAATAAAATATAAGACAAACGTAAAATGAAAAATAGATGTAGCTTAAGTTAGACTGCATAAAAAACCAACAACATAATAATCTAACAGGTATGTTTAAGTTGAATTAAATAAAACCCTCTGCGCAAATATAGGTATGCTAGAGAGTAAAAAGGCATAAAAAGCCTCGCTACTTTGTTAAAGGTAGTTTTTGAATAGTTTTTCAAAGACAGGTTAGCGTAAATTTCCTCTTTAAAGTTTAGCTTATGTAGCTTGACATCACAAAATATAAAACTCAAAAAGACAAGATAAAATATAAGATAAACGCAAAATAAAATATAGATGAAACTAAAGTTAGGCTGCATAAAAAACCAACAACATAATAATCTACTAGGCATGTTTAAATTGAAATAAATAAAATCGTTTGCGCAAAAATAGCTATGTTAGAGAGTAAAAGTGCATAGAAAGCCTCGCTACTTTGGTGTAAAAGAAGTGGATCACTAGATACAACATTTTAAAATCGTGTGCTATCTCTATCGATTAAGGTGGTTTTCGAAAGTTTTTTCAAAGCAAAAATAGCGTAGTCTTCCTCTTTTAAATCTAGATTATGTCTAAGGTAGTTTTTGAACAGTTTTTCAAAGAAAGGTTAGCGTAGCTTTCCTCTTTTAACATTAGCTTATGTAGCTTGACATCACAAAACACAAAACTCAAAAAGACAAAATAAAATATAAGATAAACGTAAAATAAAATGTAGATGAAGCTAAAGTTAGGCTGCATGAAATAAACGGGTAACAATATTTTTCTATGTATGTTTACATTGAGTTATATAAAATCCTCTGCGCAAATATAGGTATGTTAGAGAGTAAAAGTGCATAAAAAGCCTCGCTACTTTGTTAAAGGTTGTTTTTGAATAGTTTTTCAAAAAAAGGTTAGCGTAGTTTTCCTCTTTTAACATTAGCTTATGTAGCTTGACATCACAAAGCACAAAACTCAAAAAGACAAAATAAAATATAAGATAAACGTAAAATAAAATACAGATGAAGCTAAAGTTAGGCTGCATAAAATAAACGGGTAACAATATTTTTCTATGTATGTTTACATTGAGTTAAATAAAATCCTCTGCGCAAATATAGGTATGTTAGAGAGTAAAAGTGCATAAAAAGCCTCGCTACTTTGTTAAAGGTAGTTTTTGAATAGTTTTTCAAAAAAAAGGTCTTTAAAGTTTAGCTTATGTAGCTTGACATCACAAAACACAAAACTCAAAAAGACAAGATAAAATATAAGATAAACGCAAAACAAAATATAGATGAAACTAAAGTTAGGCTGCATATAAAACCAACAACATAATATTCTACTAGCCTAGTTTTCCTCTTTTAAGTTTAGATTATGTAGCTTGACATCACAAAACGCAAAAAGGCAAGACAAAATACAAGGTAAACGTAAAATAAAGTAGAAGTGAAACAAAAGATAGGTTGCATAAATACAAAAACTGCATTGCCAAAAATAGAATTTGTTGTCTAGAAAGACTTTTTAAAGTTTGTTTCTTTCGTCTATTGACTTAGTGAATCGCGATCTGGTTTTTCTTAGGCGCGCTTGTTTCTTAGTTGTTTTTTTTTGTAAAGAAAGTTTATTCAGACGTTTTTTTTACGCAACTCCTTTAACATTATTTTTAACAAAGTATTCTTTTATACGTGTTTACATTGAAATAAAACCCTTTGCGTAAATAGAGATAAATTAGAGAGCAAAAGCCTCACTACTTTGCAGAAGAAGAATTGGATGGCAAGATACAACTTTTTAAATTCGTGTGCTTTCTCTTTTAAGGTACTTTTTGAATATTTTTTCAAAGAAAAGTTAGCGTAGTTTTCCTCTTTTAAGTTTAGCTTACGCAGCTTGACATCACAAAACGCAAAAACCAATAAGGCATGATAAAATACAAGATAAACGTAAAATAAAATAGAAGTGAAACAAAAGTTAGACACCATAAAAAAAAAACAAACAAAAAAAAAAACATAATATACTTCTATGTATGTTTACATTGAACTTAATAAAATCCTTTGTGTAAATATATGAAAAAATAGAGAGTAAGAGTTCATAAAAAAAGCCTCGCTATTTTGCTGAAGAAGAAATGGATGTCTAGATCTTTTAAAATAAGGAACTTTTTGATTTCTTTTTCCGAAAAATGGTTGGAGCAGTTTTCCTTTTTTAAATTTCACTTATGCAGTTTAACATCACAGAAAATATTAATTTGCTTTTTAACAAACTCTTAAAAACATCAGAAGTAATTCTAAATGCAACTCTATTAAAAGTGTTAACAGAATAACAAAACGACTTTTTTTTTTTTTTAAAGATAAAAAAAGTTTGAACTATCTTTAAATAAGAAATGTGAGAACAGTTTAACAGAACTTCTTGTTTATTATGTATTTAGCGAAACAGATAAATATATTTGCAAAAGCATAGAGAAAACAAACTACACAAAAGGCCCATCTTTATTGCCAAACTGAACAAACTTTTCTAAACTACATAAATGGTCTCACTATATTGCCATATTGAACAAACTTTTCTAAACTACCCTCTTTTTGAATTTTTAGCTTCATGTTTTTAATTTTGTCTTTAATATGGCTTCGGTAGGAGTACTTTTGCAAGACATGAATGAGCTTGTCACTGCTATGATTTGCCAAGATGCCAAGGTAATCTTTGTACGAGCAACTTGAGCTTACATCTGTAAACACGTCTTGCAAGATGTATGCCAACACTAAAGCTGCACATCGAGGAAAACTTCTGGTGTTGAACCATTCGTTGTGGCCAGGGCAAGCATTCAGCTTTTCAACTATTTCATCTAAAATTTTACAAACTCAAGTCATAACACAAAGAGATTAAATCGAATATTCATTTGGTTCTGAAGCATGACAAGATTAATTTTGTTTTTTTATTTGTTTTTTTTGTTGACCTTATTGTTTGCACTGATAGCAATAACTGGTTTTTGAAAGATTACCTAATTGGCATTGGCTAACTTCTGCTTTGTTTTCCTTTGTTCTTGGCTGAGTTGATCCTGAAATAAAATAAAACCATGTTCATTTTTCTAATTCATAAAAAAACCATCAACAGTTTCTAAGTGTTAGAGATAATAACAAGCTGTGCATGATTTCTAACGGTGATGTTTCTAACTTCATCATTAGAAATCGGGTAGACACAACTTTCTAAAAGTGCACTTAGCAATGATGGCTAGTTTTTATTAACAGTTAACCATCTGAAATTGTGCAAGAAGAGGTTTGTGTTTATATATGTTTGTATAAATTAGGTTTTACATTACCGATGTGTTCTTGAGTAAAAGATGGCATTTCCAACTTGATTTTTTTTCTTCTTGGATCTTTTACTTCTAAAACATAATCAGTTTTAGTATCATTCACTTGTGTAAACATTTAAGCAATCACAGAATTAGTCCTGCAACAAATACATACACACTTCTGTGTTGTTTTTTTTGTTTTTTTTTTTGTTTTTTTTATTGTTTTTCTTTTTTTTTTTTTTTTTTACAGCTTTAACAATAACAATAGGGCAAGGAGTTAATTTGGGCATTTTTATTTTTTGAAAGCGTGTTGAGATTTGCATAAAAATCAAAAATCAAAAAGAATTTACCTCTGGATGTACAAGCAAGACTTTGGCTAAATAGACTACCAACAGATTGAACAGCACCAGGTGAGGGCTGTTTTTCAAGAACAGTACCAGCCTGTTGGACTGGAACAGCTGAAAGAAACAAACTGGGTTTGGCCATCGTTTGCTGACGAGCAACAAGATTAGGAGCCAGAGGAACAGAAAAGACCTCTTTTGAAGGATTAAAAACAACTTGCAGAGAAGGAGCAACATGAACAGGTTTGGCAACCACTTGCTTATGAGCAGGTTCAAGAAGAGCAGGTTCAAGAAGAGCAGGTTCAAGAAGAGCAGCTTCAGGAGGAGCATGGAAAACACGTGTGACAGCCATAAGATTATCTTGCTGTGAAGCAACATTAGACACTGTTTCCAGCAGAACAGAAAAGACCTCTTTTGAAGGACTGAAAGCAACTTGTTGAGCAGGAGCAGCAGAAACAGGTTTGGCAACCACTTGCTCACTAAAGTAAACTGGAGAAAGTTGTGCATGGTGTTCAATAAAATCCGGTTCATCAGGAAATAATGTTAATGCAAGAGGAGAACAAGCTGTGCCAACAGGAACAGCTAGAGTCTGATCTACATCCATACAAACAGCTTGTTCATTAGGAACTAGTTGTGCAAGAGCAGAGGATAGTTCAAGAACTGGACCAGCGATTGTTTGTTCAGAAGGAACAGACGAAACAGGAGTTGAGCTAGGTTCACACAAGAAATCTACAACATGTTCGTTGCTGTCCTCTAAAGGAGCATTGTTTTCTACAGCTGGAGAAAATGGAACCACTGTGGTACAACCGAAAGTAGCAGCACATTCTTCAGAGTCAGAACCGGAGTCTGAATCTTCCTCAAAAATGTCCTCAACATCATGAAAACCGTACTCCTCTGCATTAGTTCGGAGCCAGTCCATCACATCCTTCTCCTCCTTTGGTGGTCTCTCAGACTTTTCAACAGTCAAAGACTCTATGACTCCGAAGGACTGTCCGATGCCCAGGGCAAAGCGCAACTCCTCTGCAGCGTTCCACTGGGACACATAAAAGCTATCCATTGTGTGTCTGCTGTGCTTCATGTAGAGTGTAGCAAACCGCTCGCGATCTTCTTTGCTGTTGTTGGCAAAGTAAGTGGCTATCGAACCGCGAATGCAAGTGGGAGTAAGACGCTTCATGGGAATGTTTACTTGGCTTTTTCTGAAGCAGGACGTCAGGCTAGAGGTGATAGCAGAGGAACCCATCTGGTAAACAGGCACTCTAGTTGCACCTAGTGTCACACCTTCGTCTTTGTTGGCTCTCACCGAAGGAAAAAGGGGCCTGTAGCAGTCGCTCAACTCCAAAACAGTCTTGGTGTCTGCAGCCATGTAGTGAGAGTCGTTGACAAGAAGGTCTCTGTATCTCAGCAAATAAATATCGATCAACACTTTCAAGTCGTTCGGCACTAGAATGTTTTTGGCTCCGTACTTGTATGCTGTTTTGTAGCGCTCTTGCACAATGCAATATCCACACTCACTCTTCTCAGCAGCCATGTAGTCTCTAATGTTTAAAAGAGCAATGTTAGATTTTCTTAAACTGTTAATTACAGTGACAGAGAGCAGAAGATGGTTTCGTAGAGACACAGCATTGTCTCTAGTCAGCGGAAGAGACGCCTTTCTAATCGATTCCACTAAGTCTCTTACGTATGCAGACTTGCCATATTCGGTCAGCAAACTGACATTGATGATGTTGATGCTTTTTCTTCTTTTCACAAGGCTCCTCCTCAAAGAACGAAAGGGCCTCAGCACTTTTCGCAACTCATCCACCTTGCAGCGCAAACGTCGGATGGCCTCATGAGAAAGTCCGAAATAGACGTTTCTGGCTTCACTGAAACGAAACAGGAGACAAAGGGAGACGAGGCGGTTGTACAACGTGTGACAAGACATGGCTTTTGTTTGGTCAAGTTCACTCAGCTTGGAATTGAGCTGAATTTTCTTAAAGTGCAAGGAGAAGTATCTATCCTCCAAAACATTGGAATTGGTGAGGGCGTTTGGGTGCAGCGTCAACGTGCTGTCACAACAAGTCAATATTTCCACAACTGCATTTTTGTAGATCTTTGCTTGTGACCAAGTGTTGTTGTTGGCTACCACAAGCCACTTTTCAAAGTCTCTGAAGAGCTCATCTGCTGACTGGTAATAAAAGTGAAAAGCATCTTTGTCCAGCTGAAACAAGAGTCTCTTTTCTTCGGTCAAGACATAGGAGCTGGAAACCAAGTGCTCTAAGGAATCGAAATCAGAGTCAAGGACGGATTCGGTGTTCAGCTCTTTGTTTTCTACAGAGGTGCATTGGTTTGCAGAAGGAGCCTCGGACGAACCAGCAACTGGTGAGGGCAAGCTTAAAAGAGGATCAGAGGAAAGAACCGGAGAAGAAAAAGAGGAGGAAGGCCCAGGAGCAGAGGATGCAGAGCCTGATGCAGACGCTTGTTCAGCTACTGGCTTAATACCAAAGAAGGCAGGTCGAATAAATTGAGGGACATAGAGCTTCTCGTTGTCGTATCGCTTTGCCTCTGCAATCTTTTGTTTGATCATCTTGGAATCGTAGAAATGAGTCTCTTTCAAGTGTATGTCCAGTCGGTCGTAATACTTCCAACATTGCAAACAGGGGTAAGGTTTTGGACAGCCGGACTTGCGTTCGAGACGAGCATGCTGAAACTTCCTGACCATTGCAGAGTAAAAGATGGAAGCTTCATCCAAAGTCCAAGAATGATCTTTTTTAGTCAAGTGTCTTTTAATGCTTGTGGACGAATGTTTGCACAAAGGCATCGGACAGCTAACAGCGTACCTCTTCTTGGTACCATAGAAAGGTACAACCCTGTTTACGGAGCCACACGCTGCAACTAATGCGGCCCTGACTTTGTTTTTGAGCTTTAAGTCTCTCTGTTCTTGTGACTGCTTTCTTTTCTTTTTTTTTGCTTTAGAGTTTGGAGAAGAAGCAACAACAGAGTTGTTTTCTTGTGAAGAAGACATGTTCAGGTGTTTGTTTGCAACGGTTTTTGCTAAAAAAAGGAAACCAGTCAGTGAGAGTTTTTTTCTTCTGCCTGCATCCAATCCTGGAATGTTTACAACTGCAGGGAAGAGCTGTGTTTTTTCGAATCCTCTGCAAAAGAGAAAAAAAGAAAGAAAAGAGAGCAACAAGAAGAAACAAAGTTTCCACTAGCAAATGAAAAAGAATGAGAGCAACTAGCATTACATGCATGGTGGCAGCAGTGATTGCTATTATGAGAAGGAGAATGAGAAAAAAAAAAAGAAAAAGAAAAGAAACAAATAAATAAAGAGATGGAGTTTGAGAGGATCTCGCAACCATATGACTCAAAGAAAGAAACTGTGTTGAAAAAAGGCAAGAGAGGGCAAATAGAACTTGCTAACAAGGACAAATGACAGACATAACTACAACAGTAACAACTCTCATTGCAAGCATAATAACAACAGCATCAGCATCACTGACTCAGAGAGTGTTGACATAACAAAAAAGAAAACAAAAGTACAAGCCAAGTGGGGGAACATTAACAAACACTCATTGCAACTATAACAACAACAACAACAGCAACAGCATCACTGACTCAGAGGGTATTGATAAAAAAAAACAAGCAAAACAAAAACAAACAAAAAAACAAATAAAAAAACAAAACAAGCAAATTGGGTGAACAGTAACAACTCTCATTGCAAGCATAATAACAACAACAGCATCAGCATCAGCATCACTGACTCAGAGAGTGTTGACAAAATAAAATAGACAATAAGCAAGCAAAGTGGGTGAACAGTAACAACTCTCACTGCAAGCATAATAACAACAACAGCATCAGCATCAGCATCACTGACTCAGAGAGTGTTGATAAAATAAAACAGATTATAAACAAACAAAGTGGTGTGAACAGTAACAGCTCTCATTGAAAGCATAATAACAACAACAGCATCAGCAACAGCATCACTAACTCAGAGGATATATAAAAAAACAAACAAACAAACAAACAAAACAAAAACAAAAAAAAACAAGCAAAGTGGCTGAACAGTAACAGCTATCATTGCAAGTAAAATAACAACAACAGCATCAGCAACATCATCACTGACTCAGAGAGTGGTGATAAAATAAAACAGATTAAAAAACAAGCAAAGTGGCTAAACAGTAACAACTATAAATACAAGTAAAATGACAAAAGCAGCAACAGCATCACTAACTCGCAGGGTGTTGATAAAAAAAAAAAGCAACAAACAAACAAAGCAAGCAAAGTGGGTGAACATTAACACTCATTGCAACTATAATAACACCAACAGCAACAGCATCAGTGACTCAAAGGGTGTTGATAAACAAAAACAAAGGCACAAACAAAACAAGCAGAGTGGGGGAACATTAACAACACTTATTGCAAGCATAATAACAACAACAGCATCAGCATCTCTGACTCAGAGAGTGTTGATAAAATAAAATAGATTATAAACATGCCAAGTTTGTGAACATTAACAAACACTCATTGCAACTATAACAACGACTACAGCAACAGCATCACTTACTCAGAGAGTGTTGAGAAAAAAAACAACAAAAAAAACAAAAACAAAACAAAACAGAAAACAGAAGTACAAGCCAAGTGGGGGAACATTAACAAACACTCATTGCAACTAAAACAACAACAACAGCAACAGCATCACTTGCTCAGAGGATATTGATAAAAAAAACAAACAAACAAACAAACAAAACAAGCAAAGTGGCTGAACAGTAACAGCTATCATTGCAAGTAAAATAACAACAACAGCATCAGCAACATCATCACTGACTCAGAGAGTGGTGATAAAATAAAACAGATTAAAAAACAAGCAAAGTGGCTGAACAGTAACAACTATAAATACAAGTAAAATGACAAAAGCAGCAACAGCATCACTAACTCGCAGGGTGTTGATAAAAAAAAAAGCAACAAACAAACAAAGCAAGCAAAGTGGGTGAACATTAACACTCATTGCAACTATAATAACACCAACAGCAACAGCATCAGTGACTCAAAGGGTGTTGATAAACAAAAACAAAGGCACAAACAAAACAAGCAGAGTGGGTGAACATTAACAACACTTATTGCAAGCATAATAACAACAACAGCATCAGCATCACTGACTCAGAGAGTGTTGATAAAATAAAATAGATTATAAACATGCCAAGTTTGTGAACATTAACAAACACTCATTGCAACTATAACAACAACAACAGCAACAGCATCACTTGCTCAGAGGATATTGATAAAAAAAACAAACAAACAAACAAACAAAACAAGCAAAGTGGCTGAACAGTAACAGCTATCATTGCAAGTAAAATAACAACAACAGCATCAGCAACATCATCACTGACTCAGAGTGTGGTGATAAAATAAAACAGATTAAAAAACAAGCAAAGTGGCTGAACAGTAACAACTATAAATACAAGTAAAATGACAAAAGCAGCAACAGCATCACTAACTCGCAGGGTGTTGATAAAAAAAAAAGCAACAAACAAATAAAGCAAGCAAAGTGGGTGAACATTAACACTCATTGCAACTATAATAACACCAACAGCAACAGCATCAGTGACTCAAAGGGTGTTGATAAAGAAAAACAAAAGCACAAACAAAACAAGCAAAGTGGGTGAACATTAACAACACTTATTGCAAGCACAATAACAACAACAGCATCAGCATCACTGACTCAGAGAGTGTTGATAAAACAAAATAGATTATAAACAAGCCAAGTTGGTGAACATTAACAAACACTCATTGCAACTGTAATAAGAACAACAGCAACAGCATCACTGACACAAAGGGTGTTGATAAACAAAAACAAAAACACAAGCAAAGTGGGTGAACATTAACAACACTCATTGCAACTATAACAACAACAACAGCAACAGCATCACTGGCTCAAAGGGTGTTGATAAAATAAAGAAACAAAAACAAAACAAGCAAAGTGGGTGAACAGTAACAACTCCCATTGCAAGCATAATAACGACAACAGCAACAGCAACACCATCACTGACTCAGAGAGTGTTGATAAAATAAAATAGATTATAAACAAGCCAAGTGGGGGAACATTAACAAACACTCATTGCAACTGTAACAACAACAACAGCAACAGCATCACTTACTCAGAGAGTGTTTATAAATAAAACAAAAAACAAAAACAAGAAACAAAAATACAAGCCAAGTGGGTGATTACTAACAGCGCTAACAGCAGCAACAACAGTGTCTTTAGAAACAACAAACAAGTACAACAGCAACAACTGCTTTTACAGAGTATAACAATAACAACAACATGGCACTAACAACAACAAAAGGGTTGGAATAAAAACCTGTAGGCAAAAGGAGAGCTGCATTCAGACAAGATCGATTACAAAGAGGCTCTTCTTTAGGACAGAGGAGAAACTGCTTTTGAGGGACAGAGGGACTTTTGTTGTTGTTGTTGTTGTTGTGCAGAAACCAACAAACTTTTATTGAACCGAATATAACCGAATATAACCGAAAGTCTTGTTTGCTTCTGTTTTGTGCCATCAAGTTTTGTGCCATCAAGAAGGGAAAACAAAACATCACAAACAAACGAAGCAAACGAAACAAACAAACAAACGAACGAAACAAACAAAAAACGATTAAATAAATAAACAAACAAACGAAACAAACAAACAAACAAAAACAAATAGGAAAAACAGAAAACGCAGTACCGAAACCTCGCCATTTTTATCCTTCCTCGAGCTTTCTTTGGGCGCCAAAGACCGAGAAAGTTGAGCAAACGTGACGTTGAGGGGGGGGGGGGGGTACTTAAGGCCAGCAGACCGACCAATGGCAAGCTTAGGAGAGACCCACGTGAATGTTACATTTTCTTTCTATGTACGCTGAATCCGCTCAAAGTCTGGAATTTCCAGCATTCACGTGTCATCACTCCAGCCACCAGATTGGCCCACACTTTGCACACTTTCAAGACTAGAACTTCACTTAATCACAAATGAGCCAAAAAAAAACTAAGTCTCGCATGGCGACAACTTTTCCAAAAGCAAACAAAGGCAAACAAAGGCAAACGAAGGCAAACGAAGAAAAAACAAAAACAAGTAAACAAAACAAAACCGAAAAGGGAGAGAGAGAGCAAGTCGACTCATTTCTTTCGACTGCCTTAAACGAGAAGTCTAAAACGTTTTAAAAGTTGAAAACTAAGTTTTTTAAATGAACTGCACCGAAAAAACTTTACGACAGTTTAGCTGGTTAAAAACGCAGAGGAAAATATTTTATAAAATTTAAGCGTTCTAAAGATGTCCATTTTTGTTTTTGTTTTTTTTTTATTTTGGTTTGTTTCTGGTTTGCTTCTTTTTTTTTTTTTAAATTCTAGCGATCGAGCATATTTGAACGGTTTCATCAGCCTGTTGGCGCACGTGCTCGAGAGCTAGAACTTTGATTGCTTTTGTTGTTGAGAATTGAGAATGTCCGAGCAGGTTTTTTATCGATTTCATCGCTTGTGGCGAGGCAAAAATCAAAACGCTTTTTGGACGAAAGAAAGGAGATTAAAAGGAAAAAAGAGAAGAAAAAAAAAAACAAAAAAATAGGTTATGTGTCATAAACATTTATTTTCTCACGCGATGACGTCTAGTTTTGTTAGAGTAATTAAAATATGGTATCAAGTTTGTAATTTCTATCTTATTTTTAGTTACGGATAATTGCCAATTATGTCACGTTTAGTATACACAACGCTGTTTTCTTAATAGCAATATGATACAAACAAGTTATAAAAAAAAAAAGCGTTCGCTCGATCTTCCTTAGTCAGTTGAACAAAAAGAAATTTTCACAACATATGATTGATTTGGTTGTCCTAGCAAGCTGTTTTAGCAAACGACTAGAGGTTGCAACTGTTGTTCATTGAAAACGAAAAATCTAGCGTCAGCAAGAAATTTTTGAATACATAATGTACACAAAAGTGGCACTAACAAATGAAAATGTAAAAAAAATGTTTACCTTGATGCCAGACTCGCAGAGATGTTGTCGCTCGTTGCTATCGACTGCGAACAGCTTTGTTGTTTTTCGAAGTGCCTCTTCACTCTACTTATAGCCGAAGTTTTGGCTTCGAAAAAAAATACGAACGTCGTTAAGCTCAACGAGCTGCTTTAATTGTTGTTCGTGCGAAAACGAAATGCTTAAACGGATAAAAGTGTTGGCGTAATTACACTTTTCGACCGCGATGCAGTTTGTCAACAACTCTAGCGTACTTTTTTGGCTCGTGGAGCAAAAAAGCCTCATGATAATAGCAAAGGCTTAAAATGTCTTAACATGTCAGCAAAGGCTTAATATGCTTAATAAACTGTGGGTTAAGTTTTGCGGTGCAGCTCATTAACAACTTAATTTGCAACTTGCTGGCACAAGCAAACGTTTATGACTTCTCGTTTAAGACAGTTGAGCGAAATCAGTCGACTCACTCATTCTCCCTTTTCTGTTTTGTTTTTGTTTTGTTTTTTTGTTTTTGTTTTTGTTTGTTTTTTTTTCTTTGTTTGTCTTTTGTTTAAAATGTAAAAAACTCGAAAGGAAAGTTGTTGCTTTGTTTGCTTATTGAAAGTTTCGCCAGTTGCAAGACTTAGTTTTGTTTTTGTTTACTTATTAAAATATCGAGGAAAATATTTGAGGACATCGCATTCTAAAGGTGCTTTTTAATAAAACATCTAACGATTTAGCTTTTAACGTTATGCTCAAAAGAATGCCCGTTTCGGTTTCTTTTTTCTTTTTTTTTTTTTTTTTTTCCTTTGTTTCAATTGGGCAGAGTGCTCATTTGAGCAGCCCGCCCATGATCCAAAATAGGACTTTTCTACGAGATACTTTCATGGACTGTTGTAATTTCAGCAGACCAACACAGTGACTAGTTGGTAGTGTGTGTTAGTTCCGCTTTCATTCACGGTTGAGCGGACCTGTTCGATTACTCGAACATTGGTCACGTCTGGAACGTGAGAATGCTAGAGTGCGTTTACTAACAATTTTATCGCTTGTGGCCAGGAAAGCAAAACTTTCCGTTTTTGTCTTTTGCATTCTAAAGGTGCCTTCTTAATAAAACCTCTAACGATTTAGCTTTTAACGTTATGCTTAAAAGAATGCCCGTTTCGATTTCATTTTTTTTTTCTGTTTGTTTTGTTTTTGTTTTTTTTTTTCAATTCGGCATTTTAAGGGTGCCTTTATAACAAGATCTAACGATATAGCGTTTAATGTTGTGCTCAAAAAAAAAAAAGTGCCTTTTATATCTCTCAATGGTCTCCAACGATAAAACTGCCGACCAATCGCAACGATTAAACAGCCGACCAATGGCAGCTCAATAGTCTCCAAACATGAAACTGCCGACCAATGGCAGCTCAGTGGTTTGAGAAGTGAGATCATTCGATTTCGTTTTATTATCTCCAGTTTGAACTAGTGCTTGGCTTTTATAAAAATTGTCAAATTTTGCCAAGCAAATCTTATACGAAACGCTACTTTGATGTCAAACCTTCGTTACTCCCTATTCCCTTCTAGCGGAGGGCCGGCTAAAAGCTAGAAAAAAAGAGAGGAAGGAAACTTTTTTCTTTTTTTCTTTATCTTTTTTTTTTTTTTTTTTAAGAGGGGTAGGGGTGGGGGGGGGGGGGGGGGGAAGGAGTAAGAGAATTACGGGGTTAGGATTGGAGGGGGATGAGGTTACGGTTTGGAAGCCTGGGGACAATGAAAAATTGCGTTCGTATAGTGTCCACGAGGGGCGTCCTTCGGTTGTAACGTGCCGCTAGGTGCACGCGTCTAGTAGTTTCGTTGCATCGACCTAGAGGAGTTCTCCGAAAGGTCTTGCGCTTTGGGCTCGGGCAAACGGCCTGCATCCATTGTAAACACGGTCTCTGCCGTTAGAAAATCGTTAACCAGGCTTTTGTGAGCTTTAACAACCATCCCTTTGAGTTTAAAACGAACGTTTCCCCAAAAGCCATTCGAGATGGAGGTACTCACGGAGGTTTGTTACGGTAACAACCCTGTGGTTTGCCATCTTCTTTCTTTCCGCAGCGTCGCAAACGGATCGGCCGGTCTCTTAGGTGACGAAAAAACGTCTGATCTCTCGACTGGAATGCTTAACGTACTAAGATTAGAAGAGTTAGTACTAAGAGTCGCATCTGGCCGCCGTAATTTTCTTCGATGATGTACTTGAAAATTTCGTGACGTCGTTTTCAAAGCTCTAGGGTCGATTTTAACCTTCGACCTTAAAGTCGATTTTAGCCTTCGGTGTGGCTCTGTACAACTTTTGCGGTGAAAAAGCTTGCGCGGAGTCTACAGTTGTATTTAGCCGACAGACGCTGGCAACGCAGAAACAGAATGACTCTTGGGCGGCGCAAACCGAGCGTTCAGCAAATTTTCTAGCATTTTACGTCAAAGCGGACAATCTGCACGACAAATAAAGCTAACTTTCTCGTTGCACAGTTAGTCACTGGACGTTGGACGAGTGTGTACAGCTGTTTTGCGTCGAAAGCCGACCGGTGGTCGGATGCGACTCTTCTTTTTCATCTCGAAAATCAGAACCTGGCCATCAGTCGTGTATCACCATCGAATGCTTAATGTAGTGGATTTCTCGAAACGACAAAAGCTGTAAAACAAACAGCTTCGCTGTACTGTTGCCTAGTATGTTAACGGATGGCCAGGAACAACCTTGGTCTGTAAAGAATGAGTTCGTTTTTCCATTCGAGGCACTAATTACTGCAGTTTTAAAAGTCACCTAAAGTATAAGCTCATCTCTCCATTCAAGAAAAACAAGCATCAGAGTTTCGGAAAGTTTGCATGCACGACACCACCATCGATGATACTTAAACAAACAGAAAATGAATTGCAAAACAGAACCACTGAATTGCAAAACATAACAACGGACAGCTTGTAAAAAGCATGGTGATGAGCTTCTTCAATCCAATCAAGGAACCAAGCATCACAGTTTCGGCAATGGTGCATGTGCAATCAGCAAACTGTGATACTTAATCAAACAACTTCACTGTTTTGCTTAGTTTAAGAACGGATGGCTAAGAACAACCTCGTTAGTGAGTATGAAGTCATCTCTTCATTCAAGGAATTAATAATCAGAGTTTTAGAAGTCTCTTACGTGCGATACTACTATCAACGGTACTTAATCAAACAGCCTCTCAGAATGGCCTAGTTTGAGAACGGAAGCTAGGAACAACCTTAGTAGTGGGTCATCAGTTCAACTTTTCATTCAAGGAATTAAGCATCTAAAATCTGAAAATTAAAAAGAAGAGCTCTTTGTTAGAAGTTCTTATTTTTATTTTTCCTCAACTTCTATTTCTTTTCTTTTTTTCTTTTTTTTTTTTAATGATAGTTTTTTCTTTTTTTTTTATCTATTTTGTTCGTTTAAATAATACAACAGGCGTTTTAGGCCGTTTCTGTAAATTATTTAACACTTTAAATTGTAATAAATATTTGAACTGAAGAAAATCCTTTTCGTAACGTTAAAATGTCATAAGAACATTTCATCTTTACCAAATACGCTTGTAAAAATAGTTTCACTTTTAAAGTTTGTTGTATATGTCTTTTAATTTAGTGAATCGCAATTTGGATTCTCTTAGGCTCACATCTACTTTAGTTGCTTTTTCTTAAAGAAAGGTCACCAGAGTTATCTTACACAGCTCCTGCAGCATAATCTTTAACAAAATACTCTTTTGAAAAGTTTTACATTGAAATAAACAAAAGCCATTTGCGTAAATAGAGATAAATTAGAGAATAAAAAGTGCATAAACCGCCTCGCTACTTTTGATGAAGAAAGAAACGGATGACTAGATGCAACTTTTTAATTTCGCGTGCTATCTCTTTCGATTAAGGTACTTTTTGAATATTTTTCAAAGAAATGTTAGCGTAGTTTTCCTTTTTTAAATTTAAATCATGTTTAAAGGTAGTTTTTGAATGTTTTTTCAAAGAAATGTTAGCGTAGTTTCATCTATTAAATCTAAATCATGTTTAAAGGTAGTTTTCGAATATTTTTTCAAAGAAAAGTTAGCGTAGGTTTCCTCTTTTAGATCTAGCTTATGTTTAAGGTAGTTTTGAGTATTTTTTCAAAGAAAAGTTAGCGTAGTTTTCCCTCTTTTAGATCTAGCTTATGTTTAAGGTAGTTTTTGAGTATTTTTTCAAAGAAAAGTTAGCATAGTTTTCCTCTTTTGGATATAGCATATGTTAAGGTAGTTTTTAAATATTTTTTTAAAGAAAAGTTAGCGTAGTTTTCCTCCTTTAAGATCTAGCTTTATAATTCAGGTAGTTTTTGAATATTTTTTCAAATAAAAATTAGCAAAGTTTAGCTTATTTAGCATGACAACACAAAATACTAAACTCAAAAAGGCAAGATAAAGTATAAGATAAACGTAAAATAAGATATAGATGAAACAATGTTAGGCTGCATAAAATCTAAAACTGCATTGCCTATCATAAACACAAACGTCTAGTAAGAGCTTTTAAAGTTCGTTCTTTTCGTCTTTTAATTTGGTGAATCGCGATTTGATTTTCTAAAGCGCACATGCTCTCAGTTGCTTTTTTCTTAAGGAAAGGTCACCAGAGTTTTTTACGCAGCTCCTGCAGCATAATCTTTAACAAAATACTCTTTTGTATATCATTACACAGAATAAACAAAAACCATTTGCGTAAACAGAGATAAATTAGAACTCAAAAGTGCATAAAAAGCCTCGCTACTTTGCTATAGAAGAAGTGGATGACTAGATTACAACTTTGTAAATTCGTGTACTACCTCGATGGATTAAGGTATTTTTCGAAAGTTTTTTTAAAGCAAAAATAGCGCAGTCTTCCTCTTTTAAATCTACCTTATGTCTAAGGCAGTTTTTGAATAGATTTTCAAAGAAAGGTTAGCGTAGTTTTCCACTTTTAAGTTTAGCTTATGTAGCTTGACAAAACAACACACAAAAAGACAAGATAAAATATCAGATAAACGTAAAATAAAATATAAATGAAACTAAAGTTAGGCTGCATAAAAAACAAACAACTTAATAATCTACTAGACATGTTTTAAGTTGAATTAAGTAAAGTCCTTGCGCAAATTTGGGTAAATAAGAGATTAAAAGTCATAAAAAGCCTCGATACTTTGCTGAAGAAGAAGATGACTATATGCACTTTTAAAATCGTGAGCTATCTATATCGATTTTAGGTCCTTTTTGAGTACTTTTTCAATGAGAAGTTAGCGCAGTTTTCCTCTTTTAAGATTGGATCATGAAGCTTGACATAACAAAAACACAAAACTAACAAAGGCAAGACAAATATAAGGTAAACGCAATATAAAATATAGATGAAATTAAAGTTAGGCTGCATAAAATAAACGGGTACATACTCTTCTATGTATATTTACATTGAGTTAAATAAAATCCTTTGCGCAAATATAGGTATGTTAGAGAGTAAAAGTGCATAAAAAAGAGGAGATCATTGCTGTAGAAGAAGTGGATGACTAGATACAAACTTTTAAATTTGTGTGCTGTCTCTATCGAATAAGGTAGTTTTCGAAAGTTTTTTCAAAGCAAAAATAGCGCAGTGTTCCTCTTTTAAATTTAGATTATCTCAAAGGTAGATTTTGAATAGTTTTTCAAAGAAAGGTTAGCGTAGCTTTCCTCTTTTAAGTTTAGCTTATGTAGCTTGACATCACAAAACACAAAGCTCAAAAAGACAAAATAAAATATAAGATAAACGTGAAATAAAATACAGATGAAGCTAAAGTTAGACTGCATAAAAAACCAACAACATAATAATCTACTAGGTATGTTTACATTAAATTAAATAAAATCCTATGCGCAAATATAGGTATGTTAGAGAGAAAAAGCCTCGCTACTTTGTTAAAGGTAGTTTTTGAATAGTTTTTCAAAGAAAGGTTAGCGTAGTTTTCCTCTTTAAAGTTTAGTTTATGTAGCTTGATATCACAAAACACAAAACTCAAAAAGAAAAGTAAGATAAAAGTTAATCGTAAAATAAAATATAGGTGAAATAATTGTTAGGCTGCATAAAAGAAAAAAAAAATCATAGCATAATAATCTTCTATATATGCTTGGATTGAATTAAATGAATTCCTTTGCGTAAATATAAGCAAACTAGTGAGAAAAAGTGCATAAAAAGCATCGCTACTTTGCTGCAGAAGAAGTGGATGACTATATGCAACTTTTTAAAATTGTGTGCTATCTCTATCGATTAAGGTGGTTTTCGAAAGTTTTTTCAAAGCAAAAATAGCGTAGTTTTCCTCTTTTAAATCTAGCTTTTGTCTAGGGTAGTTTATGAATAGATTTTCAAAGAAAGGTTAGCGTAGCATTCCTCTTTTAAGTTTAGCTTAAAATTCTTGGCATCACAAAACACAAAACTCAAAAAGATAAGATAAAATATAAGATAAACCTAAAACATAATATAAATGAAACTAAAGATAAGCTGCATAAAAAACTAACAACATAATAATCTACTAGGCATGTTTAAATTGAATTATATAAAATCCTTTGCGCAAATATAGGTATGTTAGTAAAAAAGCATTAAAAGCCTCGCAACTTTGTTAAAGGTAGATTTTGAATAGTTTTTCAAAGAAAGGTTAGCGTAGTTTTCCTCTTTTATGTTTAGATTATGTAGCTTGACATCACAAAACACAAAGCTCAAAAAGACAAAATAAAATATAAGATAAACGTAAAATATAGATGAAACAAAGTTTACACTGCATAATAAACAAACAACATAATTATCTACTAGGCATGTTTAAGTTGAACTAAATAAATTCCTTTGCGCAAATATGGGAAAGTTAGACAGTAAAAATCCATAAAAAGCCTCGATACTTTGCTGAAGAAGATGACTATATGCAACTTTTTAAAATCGTGAGCTATCTATATCGATTTAGGTCCTTTTTGAGTACTTTTTCAATGGAAAGTTAGCGCAGTTTTCCTCTTTTAAGATTAGATTATGAAGCTTGACATAATAAAACACAAAACTAACAAAGGCAAGATAAAATATAAGGTAGTTTTCGAATGTTTTTTCAAAGCAAAATTAGCGTAGTGTTCCTCTTTTAAATCTAGATTATCTCAAAGGTAGATTTTGAATAGTTTTTCAAAGAAAAGTTAGCGTAGCTTTCCTCTTTTAACATTAGCTTATGTAGCTTGACATCACAGAACACAAAAACATAAAATAAAATATAAGACAAATAGATGTAGCTAAAGTTAGGCTGCATAAAAAACCAACAACATAAAATATCTACTAGGCATGTTTAAATTGAATTAAATAAAACCCTTTGCGCAAAAATAGAGAGTAAAATGCATAATGTTAGAGAGTAAAAGTGCATAGAAAGCCTCGCTACTTTGCTGTAGAAGAAGTGGATGACTAGATACACTTTTTTAAACTTGTGTGCTATCTCTATCGAATAAGGTAGTTTTCGAGAGTTTTTTCAAAGCAAAATTAGCGTAGTGTTCCTCTTTTAAATCTAGATTATCTCAAAAATAGATTTCGAATAGTTTTTCAAAGAAAGGTTAGCGTAGCTTTCCTCTTTTAACATTAGCTTATGTAGCTTGACATCACAGAACACAAAAAGATAAAATAAAATATAAGACAAACGTAAAATGAAAAATAGATGTAGCTTAAGTTAGACTGCATAAAAAACCAACAACATAATAATCTAACAGGTATGTTTAAGTTGAATTAAATAAAACCCTCTGCGCAAATATAGGTATGCTAGAGAGTAAAAAGGCATAAAAAGCCTCGCTACTTTGTTAAAGGTAGTTTTTGAATAGTTTTTCAAAGACAGGTTAGCGTAAATTTCCTCTTTAAAGTTTAGCTTATGTAGCTTGACATCACAAAATATAAAACTCAAAAAGACAAGATAAAATATAAGATAAACGCAAAATAAAATATAGATGAAACTAAAGTTAGGCTGCATAAAAAACCAACAACATAATAATCTACTAGGCATGTTTAAATTGAAATAAATAAAATCGTTTGCGCAAAAATAGCTATGTTAGAGAGTAAAAGTGCATAGAAAGCCTCGCTACTTTGGTGTAAAAGAAGTGGATCACTAGATACAACATTTTAAAATCGTGTGCTATCTCTATCGATTAAGGTGGTTTTCGAAAGTTTTTTCAAAGCAAAAATAGCGTAGTCTTCCTCTTTTAAATCTAGATTATGTCTAAGGTAGTTTTTGAACAGTTTTTCAAAGAAAGGTTAGCGTAGCTTTCCTCTTTTAACATTAGCTTATGTAGCTTGACATCACAAAACACAAAACTCAAAAAGACAAAATAAAATATAAGATAAACGTAAAATAAAATGTAGATGAAGCTAAAGTTAGGCTGCATGAAATAAACGGGTAACAATATTTTTCTATGTATGTTTACATTGAGTTATATAAAATCCTCTGCGCAAATATAGGTATGTTAGAGAGTAAAAGTGCATAAAAAGCCTCGCTACTTTGTTAAAGGTTGTTTTTGAATAGTTTTTCAAAAAAAGGTTAGCGTAGTTTTCCTCTTTTAACATTAGCTTATGTAGCTTGACATCACAAAGCACAAAACTCAAAAAGACAAAATAAAATATAAGATAAACGTAAAATAAAATACAGATGAAGCTAAAGTTAGGCTGCATAAAATAAACGGGTAACAATATTTTTCTATGTATGTTTACATTGAGTTAAATAAAATCCTCTGCGCAAATATAGGTATGTTAGAGAGTAAAAGTGCATAAAAAGCCTCGCTACTTTGTTAAAGGTAGTTTTTGAATAGTTTTTCAAAAAAAAGGTCTTTAAAGTTTAGCTTATGTAGCTTGACATCACAAAACACAAAACTCAAAAAGACAAGATAAAATATAAGATAAACGCAAAACAAAATATAGATGAAACTAAAGTTAGGCTGCATATAAAACCAACAACATAATATTCTACTAGCCTAGTTTTCCTCTTTTAAGTTTAGATTATGTAGCTTGACATCACAAAACGCAAAAAGGCAAGACAAAATACAAGGTAAACGTAAAATAAAGTAGAAGTGAAACAAAAGATAGGTTGCATAAATACAAAAACTGCATTGCCAAAAATAGAATTTGTTGTCTAGAAAGACTTTTTAAAGTTTGTTTCTTTCGTCTATTGACTTAGTGAATCGCGATCTGGTTTTTCTTAGGCGCGCTTGTTTCTTAGTTGTTTTTTTTTGTAAAGAAAGTTTATTCAGACGTTTTTTTTACGCAACTCCTTTAACATTATTTTTAACAAAGTATTCTTTTATACGTGTTTACATTGAAATAAAACCCTTTGCGTAAATAGAGATAAATTAGAGAGCAAAAGCCTCACTACTTTGCAGAAGAAGAATTGGATGGCAAGATACAACTTTTTAAATTCGTGTGCTTTCTCTTTTAAGGTACTTTTTGAATATTTTTTCAAAGAAAAGTTAGCGTAGTTTTCCTCTTTTAAGTTTAGCTTACGCAGCTTGACATCACAAAACGCAAAAACCAATAAGGCATGATAAAATACAAGATAAACGTAAAATAAAATAGAAGTGAAACAAAAGTTAGACACCATAAAAAAAAACAAACAAAAAAAAAAACATAATATACTTCTATGTATGTTTACATTGAACTTAATAAAATCCTTTGTGTAAATATATGAAAAAATAGAGAGTAAGAGTTCATAAAAAAAGCCTCGCTATTTTGCTGAAGAAGAAATGGATGTCTAGATCTTTTAAAATAAGGAACTTTTTGATTTCTTTTTCCGAAAAATGGTTGGAGCAGTTTTCCTTTTTTAAATTTCACTTATGCAGTTTAACATCACAGAAAATATTAATTTGCTTTTTAACAAACTCTTAAAAACATCAGAAGTAATTCTAAATGCAACTCTATTAAAAGTGTTAACAGAATAACAAAACGACTTTTTTTTTTTTTTAAAGATAAAAAAAGTTTGAACTATCTTTAAATAAGAAATGTGAGAACAGTTTAACAGAACTTCTTGTTTATTATGTATTTAGCGAAACAGATAAATATATTTGCAAAAGCATAGAGAAAACAAACTACACAAAAGGCCCATCTTTATTGCCAAACTGAACAAACTTTTCTAAACTACATAAATGGTCTCACTATATTGCCATATTGAACAAACTTTTCTAAACTACCCTCTTTTTGAATTTTTAGCTTCATGTTTTTAATTTTGTCTTTAATATGGCTTCGGTAGGAGTACTTTTGCAAGACATGAATGAGCTTGTCACTGCTATGATTTGCCAAGATGCCAAGGTAATCTTTGTACGAGCAACTTGAGCTTACATCTGTAAACACGTCTTGCAAGATGTATGCCAACACTAAAGCTGCACATCGAGGAAAACTTCTGGTGTTGAACCATTCGTTGTGGCCAGGGCAAGCATTCAGCTTTTCAACTATTTCATCTAAAATTTTACAAACTCAAGTCATAACACAAAGAGATTAAATCGAATATTCATTTGGTTCTGAAGCATGACAAGATTAATTTTGTTTTTTTATTTGTTTTTTTTGTTGACCTTATTGTTTGCACTGATAGCAATAACTGGTTTTTGAAAGATTACCTAATTGGCATTGGCTAACTTCTGCTTTGTTTTCCTTTGTTCTTGGCTGAGTTGATCCTGAAATAAAATAAAACCATGTTCATTTTTCTAATTCATAAAAAAACCATCAACAGTTTCTAAGTGTTAGAGATAATAACAAGCTGTGGCATGATTTCTAACGGTGATGTTTCTAACTTCATCATTAGAAATCGGGTAGACACAACTTTCTAAAAGTGCACTTAGCAATGATGGCTAGTTTTTATTAACAGTTAACCATCTGAAATTGTGCAAGAAGAGGTTTGTGTTTATATATGTTTGTATAAATTAGGTTTTACATTACCGATGTGTTCTTGAGTAAAAGATGGCATTTCCAACTTGATTTTTTTTCTTCTTGGATCTTTTACTTCTAAAACATAATCAGTTTTAGTATCATTCACTTGTGTAAACATTTAAGCAATCACAGAATTAGTCCTGCAACAAATACATACACACTTCTGTGTTGTTTTTTTTGTTTTTTTTTTTGTTTTTTTTATTGTTTTTCTTTTTTTTTTTTTTTTTACAGCTTTAACAATAACAATAGGGCAAGGAGTTAATTTGGGCATTTTTATTTTTTGAAAGCGTGTTGAGATTTGCATAAAAATCAAAAATCAAAAAGAATTTACCTCTGGATGTACAAGCAAGACTTTGGCTAAATAGACTACCAACAGATTGAACAGCACCAGGTGAGGGCTGTTTTTCAAGAACAGTACCAGCCTGTTGGACTGGAACAGCTGAAAGAAACAAACTGGGTTTGGCCATCGTTTGCTGACGAGCAACAAGATTAGGAGCCAGAGGAACAGAAAAGACCTCTTTTGAAGGATTAAAAACAACTTGCAGAGAAGGAGCAACATGAACAGGTTTGGCAACCACTTGCTTATGAGCAGGTTCAAGAAGAGCAGGTTCAAGAAGAGCAGGTTCAAGAAGAGCAGCTTCAGGAGGAGCATGGAAAACACGTGTGACAGCCATAAGATTATCTTGCTGTGAAGCAACATTAGACACTGTTTCCAGCAGAACAGAAAAGACCTCTTTTGAAGGACTGAAAGCAACTTGTTGAGCAGGAGCAGCAGAAACAGGTTTGGCAACCACTTGCTCACTAAAGTAAACTGGAGAAAGTTGTGCATGGTGTTCAATAAAATCCGGTTCATCAGGAAATAATGTTAATGCAAGAGGAGAACAAGCTGTGCCAACAGGAACAGCTAGAGTCTGATCTACATCCATACAAACAGCTTGTTCATTAGGAACTAGTTGTGCAAGAGCAGAGGATAGTTCAAGAACTGGACCAGCGATTGTTTGTTCAGAAGGAACAGACGAAACAGGAGTTGAGCTAGGTTCACACAAGAAATCTACAACATGTTCGTTGCTGTCCTCTAAAGGAGCATTGTTTTCTACAGCTGGAGAAAATGGAACCACTGTGGTACAACCGAAAGTAGCAGCACATTCTTCAGAGTCAGAACCGGAGTCTGAATCTTCCTCAAAAATGTCCTCAACATCATGAAAACCGTACTCCTCTGCATTAGTTCGGAGCCAGTCCATCACATCCTTCTCCTCCTTTGGTGGTCTCTCAGACTTTTCAACAGTCAAAGACTCTATGACTCCGAAGGACTGTCCGATGCCCAGGGCAAAGCGCAACTCCTCTGCAGCGTTCCACTGGGACACATAAAAGCTATCCATTGTGTGTCTGCTGTGCTTCATGTAGAGTGTAGCAAACCGCTCGCGATCTTCTTTGCTGTTGTTGGCAAAGTAAGTGGCTATCGAACCGCGAATGCAAGTGGGAGTAAGACGCTTCATGGGAATGTTTACTTGGCTTTTTCTGAAGCAGGACGTCAGGCTAGAGGTGATAGCAGAGGAACCCATCTGGTAAACAGGCACTCTAGTTGCACCTAGTGTCACACCTTCGTCTTTGTTGGCTCTCACCGAAGGAAAAAGGGGCCTGTAGCAGTCGCTCAACTCCAAAACAGTCTTGGTGTCTGCAGCCATGTAGTGAGAGTCGTTGACAAGAAGGTCTCTGTATCTCAGCAAATAAATATCGATCAACACTTTCAAGTCGTTCGGCACTAGAATGTTTTTGGCTCCGTACTTGTATGCTGTTTTGTAGCGCTCTTGCACAATGCAATATCCACACTCACTCTTCTCAGCAGCCATGTAGTCTCTAATGTTTAAAAGAGCAATGTTAGATTTTCTTAAACTGTTAATTACAGTGACAGAGAGCAGAAGATGGTTTCGTAGAGACACAGCATTGTCTCTAGTCAGCGGAAGAGACGCCTTTCTAATCGATTCCACTAAGTCTCTTACGTATGCAGACTTGCCATATTCGGTCAGCAAACTGACATTGATGATGTTGATGCTTTTTCTTCTTTTCACAAGGCTCCTCCTCAAAGAACGAAAGGGCCTCAGCACTTTTCGCAACTCATCCACCTTGCAGCGCAAACGTCGGATGGCCTCATGAGAAAGTCCGAAATAGACGTTTCTGGCTTCACTGAAACGAAACAGGAGACAAAGGGAGACGAGGCGGTTGTACAACGTGTGACAAGACATGGCTTTTGTTTGGTCAAGTTCACTCAGCTTGGAATTGAGCTGAATTTTCTTAAAGTGCAAGGAGAAGTATCTATCCTCCAAAACATTGGAATTGGTGAGGGCGTTTGGGTGCAGCGTCAACGTGCTGTCACAACAAGTCAATATTTCCACAACTGCATTTTTGTAGATCTTTGCTTGTGACCAAGTGTTGTTGTTGGCTACCACAAGCCACTTTTCAAAGTCTCTGAAGAGCTCATCTGCTGACTGGTAATAAAAGTGAAAAGCATCTTTGTCCAGCTGAAACAAGAGTCTCTTTTCTTCGGTCAAGACATAGGAGCTGGAAACCAAGTGCTCTAAGGAATCGAAATCAGAGTCAAGGACGGATTCGGTGTTCAGCTCTTTGTTTTCTACAGAGGTGCATTGGTTTGCAGAAGGAGCCTCGGACGAACCAGCAACTGGTGAGGGCAAGCTTAAAAGAGGATCAGAGGAAAGAACCGGAGAAGAAAAAGAGGAGGAAGGCCCAGGAGCAGAGGATGCAGAGCCTGATGCAGACGCTTGTTCAGCTACTGGCTTAATACCAAAGAAGGCAGGTCGAATAAATTGAGGGACATAGAGCTTCTCGTTGTCGTATCGCTTTGCCTCTGCAATCTTTTGTTTGATCATCTTGGAATCGTAGAAATGAGTCTCTTTCAAGTGTATGTCCAGTCGGTCGTAATACTTCCAACATTGCAAACAGGGGTAAGGTTTTGGACAGCCGGACTTGCGTTCGAGACGAGCATGCTGAAACTTCCTGACCATTGCAGAGTAAAAGATGGAAGCTTCATCCAAAGTCCAAGAATGATCTTTTTTAGTCAAGTGTCTTTTAATGCTTGTGGACGAATGTTTGCACAAAGGCATCGGACAGCTAACAGCGTACCTCTTCTTGGTACCATAGAAAGGTACAACCCTGTTTACGGAGCCACACGCTGCAACTAATGCGGCCCTGACTTTGTTTTTGAGCTTTAAGTCTCTCTGTTCTTGTGACTGCTTTCTTTTCTTTTTTTTTGCTTTAGAGTTTGGAGAAGAAGCAACAACAGAGTTGTTTTCTTGTGAAGAAGACATGTTCAGGTGTTTGTTTGCAACGGTTTTTGCTAAAAAAAGGAAACCAGTCAGTGAGAGTTTTTTTCTTCTGCCTGCATCCAATCCTGGAATGTTTACAACTGCAGGGAAGAGCTGTGTTTTTTCGAATCCTCTGCAAAAGAGAAAAAAAGAAAGAAAAGAGAGCAACAAGAAGAAACAAAGTTTCCACTAGCAAATGAAAAAGAATGAGAGCAACTAGCATTACATGCATGGTGGCAGCAGTGATTGCTATTATGAGAAGGAGAATGAGAAAAAAAAAAAGAAAAAGAAAAGAAACAAATAAATAAAGAGATGGAGTTTGAGAGGATCTCGCAACCATATGACTCAAAGAAAGAAACTGTGTTGAAAAAAGGCAAGAGAGGGCAAATAGAACTTGCTAACAAGGACAAATGACAGACATAACTACAACAGTAACAACTCTCATTGCAAGCATAATAACAACAGCATCAGCATCACTGACTCAGAGAGTGTTGACATAACAAAAAAGAAAACAAAAGTACAAGCCAAGTGGGGGAACATTAACAAACACTCATTGCAACTATAACAACAACAACAACAGCAACAGCATCACTGACTCAGAGGGTATTGATAAAAAAAAACAAGCAAAACAAAAACAAACAAAAAAACAAATAAAAAAACAAAACAAGCAAATTGGGTGAACAGTAACAACTCTCATTGCAAGCATAATAACAACAACAGCATCAGCATCAGCATCACTGACTCAGAGAGTGTTGACAAAATAAAATAGACAATAAGCAAGCAAAGTGGGTGAACAGTAACAACTCTCACTGCAAGCATAATAACAACAACAGCATCAGCATCAGCATCACTGACTCAGAGAGTGTTGATAAAATAAAACAGATTATAAACAAACAAAGTGGGTGAACAGTAACAGCTCTCATTGAAAGCATAATAACAACAACAGCATCAGCAACAGCATCACTAACTCAGAGGATATATAAAAAAACAAACAAACAAACAAACAAAACAAAAACAAAAAAAAACAAGCAAAGTGGCTGAACAGTAACAGCTATCATTGCAAGTAAAATAACAACAACAGCATCAGCAACATCATCACTGACTCAGAGAGTGGTGATAAAATAAAACAGATTAAAAAACAAGCAAAGTGGCTAAACAGTAACAACTATAAATACAAGTAAAATGACAAAAGCAGCAACAGCATCACTAACTCGCAGGGTGTTGATAAAAAAAAAAAGCAACAAACAAACAAAGCAAGCAAAGTGGGTGAACATTAACACTCATTGCAACTATAATAACACCAACAGCAACAGCATCAGTGACTCAAAGGGTGTTGATAAACAAAAACAAAGGCACAAACAAAACAAGCAGAGTGGGGGAACATTAACAACACTTATTGCAAGCATAATAACAACAACAGCATCAGCATCTCTGACTCAGAGAGTGTTGATAAAATAAAATAGATTATAAACATGCCAAGTTTGTGAACATTAACAAACACTCATTGCAACTATAACAACGACTACAGCAACAGCATCACTTACTCAGAGAGTGTTGAGAAAAAAAACAACAAAAAAAACAAAAACAAAACAAAACAGAAAACAGAAGTACAAGCCAAGTGGGGGAACATTAACAAACACTCATTGCAACTAAAACAACAACAACAGCAACAGCATCACTTGCTCAGAGGATATTGATAAAAAAAACAAACAAACAAACAAACAAAACAAGCAAAGTGGCTGAACAGTAACAGCTATCATTGCAAGTAAAATAACAACAACAGCATCAGCAACATCATCACTGACTCAGAGAGTGGTGATAAAATAAAACAGATTAAAAAACAAGCAAAGTGGCTGAACAGTAACAACTATAAATACAAGTAAAATGACAAAAGCAGCAACAGCATCACTAACTCGCAGGGTGTTGATAAAAAAAAAAGCAACAAACAAACAAAGCAAGCAAAGTGGGTGAACATTAACACTCATTGCAACTATAATAACACCAACAGCAACAGCATCAGTGACTCAAAGGGTGTTGATAAACAAAAACAAAGGCACAAACAAAACAAGCAGAGTGGGTGAACATTAACAACACTTATTGCAAGCATAATAACAACAACAGCATCAGCATCACTGACTCAGAGAGTGTTGATAAAATAAAATAGATTATAAACATGCCAAGTTTGTGAACATTAACAAACACTCATTGCAACTATAACAACAACAACAGCAACAGCATCACTTGCTCAGAGGATATTGATAAAAAAACAAACAAACAAACAAACAAAACAAGCAAAGTGGCTGAACAGTAACAGCTATCATTGCAAGTAAAATAACAACAACAGCATCAGCAACATCATCACTGACTCAGAGTGTGGTGATAAAATAAAACAGATTAAAAAACAAGCAAAGTGGCTGAACAGTAACAACTATAAATACAAGTAAAATGACAAAAGCAGCAACAGCATCACTAACTCGCAGGGTGTTGATAAAAAAAAAAGCAACAAACAAATAAAGCAAGCAAAGTGGGTGAACATTAACACTCATTGCAACTATAATAACACCAACAGCAACAGCATCAGTGACTCAAAGGGTGTTGATAAAGAAAAACAAAAGCACAAACAAAACAAGCAAAGTGGGTGAACATTAACAACACTTATTGCAAGCACAATAACAACAACAGCATCAGCATCACTGACTCAGAGAGTGTTGATAAAACAAAATAGATTATAAACAAGCCAAGTTGGTGAACATTAACAAACACTCATTGCAACTGTAATAAGAACAACAGCAACAGCATCACTGACACAAAGGGTGTTGATAAACAAAAACAAAAACACAAGCAAAGTGGGTGAACATTAACAACACTCATTGCAACTATAACAACAACAACAGCAACAGCATCACTGGCTCAAAGGGTGTTGATAAAATAAAGAAACAAAAACAAAACAAGCAAAGTGGGTGAACAGTAACAACTCCCATTGCAAGCATAATAACGACAACAGCAACAGCAACACCATCACTGACTCAGAGAGTGTTGATAAAATAAAATAGATTATAAACAAGCCAAGTGGGGGAACATTAACAAACACTCATTGCAACTGTAACAACAACAACAGCAACAGCATCACTTACTCAGAGAGTGTTTATAAATAAAACAAAAAACAAAAACAAGAAACAAAAATACAAGCCAAGTGGGTGATTACTAACAGCGCTAACAGCAGCAACAACAGTGTCTTTAGAAACAACAAACAAGTACAACAGCAACAACTGCTTTTACAGAGTATAACAATAACAACAACATGGCACTAACAACAACAAAAGGGTTGGAATAAAAACCTGTAGGCAAAAGGAGAGCTGCATTCAGACAAGATCGATTACAAAGAGGCTCTTCTTTAGGACAGAGGAGAAACTGCTTTTGAGGGACAGAGGGACTTTTGTTGTTGTTGTTGTTGTTGTGCAGAAACCAACAAACTTTTATTGAACCGAATATAACCGAATATAACCGAAAGTCTTGTTTGCTTCTGTTTTGTGCCATCAAGAAGGGAAAACAAAACATCACAAAACAAACGAAGCAAACGAAACAAACAAACAAACGAACGAAACAAACAAAAAAACGATTAAATAAATAAACAAACAAACGAAACAAACAAACAAACAAAAACAAATAGGAAAAACAGAAAACGCAGTACCGAAACCTCGCCATTTTTATCCTTCCTCGAGCTTTCTTTGGGCGCCAAAGACCGAGAAAGTTGAGCAAACGTGACGTTGAGGGGGGGGGGGGGGGTACTTAAGGCCAGCAGACCGACCAATGGCAAGCTTAGGAGAGACCCACGTGAATGTTACATTTTCTTTCTATGTACGCTGAATCCGCTCAAAGTCTGGAATTTCCAGCATTCACGTGTCATCACTCCAGCCACCAGATTGGCCCACACTTTGCACACTTTCAAGACTAGAACTTCACTTAATCACAAATTGAGCCAAAAAAAAACTAAGTCTCGCATGGCGACAACTTTTCCAAAAGCAAACAAAGGCAAACAAAGGCAAACGAAGGCAAACGAAGAAAAAACAAAAACAAGTAAACAAAAACAAAACCGAAAAGGGAGAGAGAGAGCAAGTCGACTCATTTCTTTCGACTGCCTTAAACGAGAAGTCTAAAACGTTTAAAAGTTGAAAACTAAGTTTTTTAAATGAACTGCACCGAAAAAACTTTACGACAGTTTAGCTGGTTAAAAACGCAGAGGAAAATATTTTATAAAATTTAAGCGTTCTAAAGATGTCCATTTTTGTTTTTGTTTTTTTTTTATTTTGGTTTGTTTCTGGTTTGCTTCTTTTTTTTTTTTTAAATTCTAGCGATCGAGCATATTTGAACGGTTTCATCAACCTGTTGGCGCACGTGCTCGAGAGCTAGAACTTTGATTGCTTTTGTTGTTGAGAATTGAGAATGTCCGAGCAGGTTTTTTTATCGATTTCATCGCTTGTGGCGAGGCAAAAATCAAAACGCTTTTTGGACGAAAGAAAGGAGATTAAAAGGAAAAAAGAGAAGAAAAAAAAAAACAAAAAAATAGGTTATGTGTCATAAACATTTATTTTCTCACGCGATGACGTCTAGTTTTGTTAGAGTAATTAAAATATGGTATCAAGTTTGTAATTTCTATCTTATTTTTAGTTACGGATAATTGCCAATTATGTCACGTTTAGTATACACAACGCTGTTTTCTTAATAGCAATATGATACAAACAAGTTATAAAAAAAAAAAAGCGTTCGCTCGATCTTCCTTAGTCAGTTGAACAAAAAGAAATTTTCACAACATATGATTGATTTGGTTGTCCTAGCAAGCTGTTTTAGCAAACGACTAGAGGTTGCAACTGTTGTTCATTGAAAACGAAAAATCTAGCGTCAGCAAGAAATTTTTGAATACATAATGTACACAAAAGTGGCACTAACAAATGAAAATGTAAAAAAAAATGTTTACCTTGATGCCAGACTCGCCAGAGATGTTGTCGCTCGTTGCTATCGACTGCGAACAGCTTTGTTGTTTTTCGAAGTGCCTCTTCACTCTACTTATAGCCGAAGTTTTGGCTTCGAAAAAAAATACGAACGTCGTTAAGCTCAACGAGCTGCTTTAATTGTTGTTCGTGCGAAAACGAAATGCTTAAACGGATAAAAGTGTTGGCGTAATTACACTTTTCGACCGCGATGCAGTTTGTCAACAACTCTAGCGTACTTTTTTGGCTCGTGGAGCAAAAAAGCCTCATGATAATAGCAAAGGCTTAAAATGTCTTAACATGTCAGCAAAGGCTTAATATGCTTAATAAACTGTGGGTTAAGTTTTTGCGGTGCAGCTCATTAACAACTTAATTTGCAACTTGCTGGCACAAGCAAACGTTTATGACTTCTCGTTTAAGACAGTTGAGCGAAATCAGTCGACTCACTCATTCTCCCTTTTCTGTTTTGTTTTTGTTTTGTTTTTTTGTTTTTGTTTTTGTTTGTTTTTTTTTTCTTTGTTTGTCTTTTGTTTAAAATGTAAAAAACTCGAAAGGAAAGTTGTTGCTTTGTTTGCTTATTGAAAGTTTTCGCCAGTTGCAAGACTTAGTTTTGTTTTTGTTTACTTATTAAAATATCGAGGAAAATATTTGAGGACATCGCATTCTAAAGGTGCCTTTTTAATAAAACATCTAACGATTTAGCTTTTAACGTTATGCTCAAAAGAATGCCCGTTTCGGTTTCTTTTTTCTTTTTTTTTTTTTTTTTTTCCTTTGTTTCAATTGGGCAGAGTGCTCATTTGAGCAGCCCGCCCATGATCCAAAATTAGGACTTTTCTACGAGATACTTTTCATGGACTGTTGTAATTTCAGCAGACCAACACAGTGACTAGTTGGTAGTGTGTGTTAGTTCCGCTTTCATTCACGGTTGAGCGGACCTGTTCGATTACTCGAACATTGGTCACGTCTGGAACGTGAGAATGCTAGAGTGCGTTTTACTAACAATTTTATCGCTTGTGGCCAGGAAAGCAAAACTTTCCGTTTTTGTCTTTTGCATTCTAAAGGTGCCTTCTTAATAAAACCTCTAACGATTTAGCTTTTAACGTTATGCTTAAAAGAATGCCCGTTTCGATTTCATTTTTTTTTTCTGTTTGTTTTTGTTTTTGTTTTTTTTTTTCAATTCGGCATTTTAAGGGTGCCTTTATAACAAGATCTAACGATATAGCGTTTAATGTTGTGCTCAAAAAAAAAAAAAGTGCCTTTTATATCTCTCAATGGTCTCCAACGATAAAACTGCCGACCAATCGCAACGATTAAACAGCCGACCAATGGCAGCTCAATAGTCTCCAAACATGAAACTGCCGACCAATGGCAGCTCAGTGGTTTGAGAAGTGAGATCATTCGATTTCGTTTTATTATCTCCAGTTTGAACTAGTGCTTGGCTTTTATAAAAATTGTCAAATTTTGCCAAGCAAATCTTATACGAAACGCTACTTTGATGTCAAACCTTCGTTACTCCCTATTCCCTTCTAGCGGAGGGCCGGCTAAAAGCTAGAAAAAAAGAGAGAAGGAAACTTTTTTCTTTTTTTCTTTATCTTTTTTTTTTTTTTTTTTTAAGAGGGGTAGGGGTGGGGGGGGGGGGGGGGAAGGAGTAAGAGAATTACGGGGTTAGGATTGGAGGGGGATGAGGTTACGGTTTGGAAGCCTGGGGACAATGAAAAATTGCGTTCGTATAGTGTCCACGAGGGGCGTCCTTCGGTTGTAACGTGCCGCTAGGTGCACGCGTCTAGTAGTTTCGTTGCATCGACCTAGAGGAGTTCTCCGAAAGGTCTTGCGCTTTGGGCTCGGGCAAACGGCCTGCATCCATTGTAAACACGGTCTCTGCCGTTAGAAAATCGTTAACCAGGCTTTTGTGAGCTTTAACAACCATCCCTTTGAGTTTAAAACGAACGTTTCCCCAAAAGCCATTCGAGATGGAGGTACTCACGGAGGTTTGTTACGGTAACAACCCTGTGGTTTGCCATCTTCTTTCTTTCCGCAGCGTCGCAAACGGATCGGCCGGTCTCTTAGGTGACGAAAAAACGTCTGATCTCTCGACTGGAATGCTTAACGTACTAAGATTAGAAGAGTTAGTACTAAGAGTCGCATCTGGCCGCCGTAATTTTCTTCGATGATGTACTTGAAAATTTCGTGACGTCGTTTTCAAAGCTCTAGGGTCGATTTTAACCTTCGACCTTAAAGTCGATTTTAGCCTTCGGTGTGGCTCTGTACAACTTTTGCGGTGAAAAAGCTTGCGCGGAGTCTACAGTTGTATTTAGCCGACAGACGCTGGCAACGCAGAAACAGAATGACTCTTGGGCGGCGCAAACCGAGCGTTCAGCAAATTTCTAGCATTTTACGTCAAAGCGGACAATCTGCACGACAAATAAAGCTAACTTTCTCGTTGCAACAGTTAGTCACTGGACGTTGGACGAGTGTGTACAGCTGTTTTGCGTCGAAAGCCGACCGGTGGTCGGATGCGACTCTTCTTTTCATTCGAAAATCAGAACCTGGCCATCAGTCGTGTATCACCATCGAATGCTTAATGTAGTGATTTCTCGAAACGACAAAAGCTTGTAAAACAAACAGCTTCGCTGTACTGTTGCCTAGTATGTTAACGGATGGCCAGGAACAACCTTGGTCTGTAAAGAATGAGTTCGTTTTTCCATTCGAGGCACTAATTACTGCAGTTTTAAAAGTCACCTAAAGTATAAGCTCATCTCTCCATTCAAGAAAAACAAGCATCAGAGTTTCGGAAAGTTTGCATGCACGACACCACCATCGATGATACTTAAACAAACAGAAAATGAATTGCAAAACAGAACCACTGAATTGCAAAACATAACAACGGACAGCTTGTAAAAAGCATGGTGATGAGCTTCTTCAATCCAATCAAGGAACCAAGCATCACAGTTTCGGCAATGGTGCATGTGCAAATCAGCAAACTGTGATACTTAATCAAACAACTTCACTGTTTTGCTTAGTTTAAGAACGGATGGCTAAGAACAACCTCGTTAGTGAGTATGAAGTCATCTCTTCATTCAAGGAATTAATAATCAGAGTTTTAGAAGTCTCTTACGTGCGATACTACTATCAACGGTACTTAATCAAACAGCCTCTCAGAATGGCCTAGTTTGAGAACGGAAGGCTAGGAACAACCTTAGTAGTGGGTCATCAGTTCAACTTTTCATTCAAGGAATTAAGCATCTAAAATCTGAAAAATAAAAAGAAGAGCTCTTTGTTAGAAGTTCTTATTTTTATTTTTCCTCAACTTCTATTTCTTTTCTTTTTTTCTTTTTTTTTTTTTAATGATAGTTTTTCTTTTTTTTTTATCTATTTTGTTCGTTTAAATTAATACAACAGGCGTTTTAGGTCGTTTCTGTAACATTATTTAACACTTTAAATTGTAATAAATATTTGAACTGAAGAAAATCCTTTTCGTAACGTTAAAATGTCATAAGAACATTTCATCTTTACCAAATACGCTTGTAAAAATAGTTTCACTTTTAAAGTTTGTTGTATATGTCTTTTAATTTAGTGAATCGCAATTTGGATTCTCTTAGGCGCACATCTACTTTAGTTGCTTTTTCTTAAAGAAAGGTCACCAGAGTTATCTTACACAGCTCCTGCAGCATAATCTTTAACAAAATACTCTTTTGAAAAGTTTTACATTGAAATAAACAAAAGCCATTTGCGTAAATAGAGATAAATTAGAGAATAAAAAGTGCATAAACGCCTCGCTACTTTGATGAAGAAGAAACGGATGACTAGATGCAACTTTTTAATTTCGCGTGCTATCTCTTTCGATTAAGGTACTTTTTGAATATTTTTTCAAAGAAATGTTAGCGTAGTTTTCCTTTTTTAAATTTAAATCATGTTTAAAGGTAGTTTTTGAATGTTTTTTCAAAGAAATGTTAGCGTAGTTTTCATCTATTAAATCTAAATCATGTTTAAAGGTAGTTTTCGAATATTTTTTCAAAGAAAAGTTAGCGTAGGTTTCCTCTTTTAGATCTAGCTTATGTTTAAGGTAGTTTTTGAGTATTTTTTCAAAGAAAAGTTAGCGTAGTTTTCCTCTTTTAGATCTAGCTTATGTTTAAGGTAGTTTTTGAGTATTTTTTCAAAGAAAAGTTAGCATAGTTTTCCTCTTTTGGATATAGCTTATGTTTAAGGTAGTTTTTAAATATTTTTTTAAAGAAAAGTTAGCGTAGTTTTCCTCCTTTAGATCTAGCTTTATAATTCAGGTAGTTTTTGAATATTTTTTCAAATAAAAATTAGCAAAGTTTAGCTTATTTAGCATGACATCACAAAATACTAAACTCAAAAAGGCAAGATAAAGTATAAGATAAACGTAAAATAAGATATAGATGAAACAAATGTTAGGCTGCATAAAATCTAAAACTGCATTGCCTATCATAAACACAAACGTCTAGTAAGAGCTTTTAAAGTTCGTTCTTTTCGTCTTTTAATTTGGTGAATCGCGATTTGAATTTTCTAAAGCGCACATGCCTCTCAGTTGCTTTTTTCTTAAGGAAAGGTCACCAGAGTTTTTTTACGCAGCTCCTGCAGCATAATCTTTAACAAAATACTCTTTTGTATATCATTACACAGAAATAAACAAAAACCATTTGCGTAAACAGAGATAAATTAGAACTCAAAAGTGCATAAAAAGCCTCGCTACTTTGCTATAGAAGAAGTGGATGACTAGATACAACTTTGTAAATTCGTGTACTACCTCGATGGATTAAGGTATTTTTCGAAAGTTTTTTTAAAGCAAAAATAGCGCAGTCTTCCTCTTTTAAATCTACCTTATGTCTAAGGCAGTTTTTGAATAGATTTTCAAAGAAAGGTTAGCGTAGTTTTCCACTTTTAAGTTTAGCTTATGTAGCTTGACAAAACAACACACAAAAAGACAAGATAAAATATCAGATAAACGTAAAATAAAATATAAATGAAACTAAAGTTAGGCTGCATAAAAAACAAACAACTTAATAATCTACTAGACATGTTTAAGTTGAATTAAGTAAAGTCCTTTGCGCAAATTTGGGTAAATAAGAGATTAAAAGTCCATAAAAAGCCTCGATACTTTGCTGAAGAAGAAGATGACTATATGCAACTTTTTAAAATCGTGAGCTATCTATATCGATTTAGGTCCTTTTTGAGTACTTTTTCAATGAGAAGTTAGCGCAGTTTTCCTCTTTTAAGATTGGATCATGAAGCTTGACATAACAAAACACAAAACTAACAAAGGCAAGACAAAATATAAGGTAAACGCAATATAAAATATAGATGAAATTAAAGTTAGGCTGCATAAAATAAACGGGTAACAATACTCTTCTATGTATATTTACATTGAGTTAAATAAAATCCTTTGCGCAAATATAGGTATGTTAGAGAGTAAAAGTGCATAAAAAGCCTCGCTACATTGCTGTAGAAGAAGTGGATGACTAGATACAAACTTTTAAATTTGTGTGCTGTCTCTATCGAATAAGGTAGTTTTCGAAAGTTTTTTCAAAGCAAAAATAGCGCAGTGTTCCTCTTTTAAATTTAGATTATCTCAAAGGTAGATTTTGAATAGTTTTTCAAAGAAAGGTTAGCGTAGCTTTCCTCTTTTAAGTTTAGCTTATGTAGCTTGACATCACAAAACACAAAGCTCAAAAAGACAAAATAAAATATAAGATAAACGTGAAATAAAATACAGATGAAGCTAAAGTTAGACTGCATAAAAAACCAACAACATAATAATCTACTAGGTATGTTTACATTAAATTAAATAAAATCCTATGCGCAAATATAGGTATGTTAGAGAGAAAAAGCCTCGCTACTTTGTTAAAGGTAGTTTTTGAATAGTTTTTCAAAGAAAGGTTAGCGTAGTTTTCCTCTTTAAAGTTTAGTTTATGTAGCTTGATATCACAAAACACAAAACTCAAAAAAGAAAAGTAAGATAAAAGTTAATCGTAAAATAAAATATAGGTGAAATAATTGTTAGGCTGCATAAAAGAAAAAAAAAAATCATAGCATAATAATCTTCTATATATGCTTGGATTGAATTAAATGAATTCCTTTGCGTAAATATAAGCAAACTAGTGAGAAAAAGTGCATAAAAAGCATCGCTACTTTGCTGCAGAAGAAGTGGATGACTATATGCAACTTTTTAAAATTGTGTGCTATCTCTATCGATTAAGGTGGTTTTCGAAAGTTTTTTCAAAGCAAAAATAGCGTAGTTTTCCTCTTTTAAATCTAGCTTTTGTCTAGGGTAGTTTATGAATAGATTTTCAAAGAAAGGTTAGCGTAGCATTCCTCTTTTAAGTTTAGCTTAAAATTCTTGGCATCACAAAACACAAAACTCAAAAAGATAAGATAAAATATAAGATAAACCTAAAACATAATATAAATGAAACTAAAGATAAGCTGCATAAAAAACTAACAACATAATAATCTACTAGGCATGTTTAAATTGAATTATATAAAATCCTTTGCGCAAATATAGGTATGTTAGTAAAAAAGCATTAAAAGCCTCGCAACTTTGTTAAAGGTAGATTTTGAATAGTTTTTCAAAGAAAGGTTAGCGTAGTTTTCCTCTTTTATGTTTAGATTATGTAGCTTGACATCACAAAACACAAAGCTCAAAAAGACAAAATAAAATATAAGATAAACGTAAAATATAGATGAAACAAAGTTTACACTGCATAATAAACAAACAACATAATTATCTACTAGGCATGTTTAAGTTGAACTAAATAAATTCCTTTGCGCAAATATGGGAAAGTTAGACAGTAAAAATCCATAAAAAGCCTCGATACTTTGCTGAAGAAGATGACTATATGCAACTTTTTAAAATCGTGAGCTATCTATATCGATTTAGGTCCTTTTTGAGTACTTTTTCAATGGAAAGTTAGCGCAGTTTTCCTCTTTTAAGATTAGATTATGAAGCTTGACATAATAAAACACAAAACTAACAAAGGCAAGATAAAATATAAGGTAGTTTTCGAATGTTTTTTCAAAGCAAAATTAGCGTAGTGTTCCTCTTTTAAATCTAGATTATCTCAAAGGTAGATTTTGAATAGTTTTTCAAAGAAAAGTTAGCGTAGCTTTCCTCTTTTAACATTAGCTTATGTAGCTTGACATCACAGAACACAAAAACATAAAATAAAATATAAGACAAATAGATGTAGCTAAAGTTAGGCTGCATAAAAAACCAACAACATAAAATATCTACTAGGCATGTTTAAATTGAATTAAATAAAACCCTTTGCGCAAAAATAGAGAGTAAAATGCATAATGTTAGAGAGTAAAAGTGCATAGAAAGCCTCGCTACTTTGCTGTAGAAGAAGTGGATGACTAGATACACTTTTTTAAACTTGTGTGCTATCTCTATCGAATAAGGTAGTTTTCGAGAGTTTTTTCAAAGCAAAATTAGCGTAGTGTTCCTCTTTTAAATCTAGATTATCTCAAAAATAGATTTCGAATAGTTTTTCAAAGAAAGGTTAGCGTAGCTTTCCTCTTTTAACATTAGCTTATGTAGCTTGACATCACAGAACACAAAAAGATAAAATAAAATATAAGACAAACGTAAAATGAAAAATAGATGTAGCTTAAGTTAGACTGCATAAAAAACCAACAACATAATAATCTAACAGGTATGTTTAAGTTGAATTAAATAAAACCCTCTGCGCAAATATAGGTATGCTAGAGAGTAAAAAGGCATAAAAAGCCTCGCTACTTTGTTAAAGGTAGTTTTTGAATAGTTTTTCAAAGACAGGTTAGCGTAAATTTCCTCTTTAAAGTTTAGCTTATGTAGCTTGACATCACAAAATATAAAACTCAAAAAGACAAGATAAAATATAAGATAAACGCAAAATAAAATATAGATGAAACTAAAGTTAGGCTGCATAAAAAACCAACAACATAATAATCTACTAGGCATGTTTAAATTGAAATAAATAAAATCGTTTGCGCAAAAATAGCTATGTTAGAGAGTAAAAGTGCATAGAAAGCCTCGCTACTTTGGTGTAAAAGAAGTGGATCACTAGATACAACATTTTAAAATCGTGTGCTATCTCTATCGATTAAGGTGGTTTTCGAAAGTTTTTTCAAAGCAAAAATAGCGTAGTCTTCCTCTTTTAAATCTAGATTATGTCTAAGGTAGTTTTTGAACAGTTTTTCAAAGAAAGGTTAGCGTAGCTTTCCTCTTTTAACATTAGCTTATGTAGCTTGACATCACAAAACACAAAACTCAAAAAGACAAAATAAAATATAAGATAAACGTAAAATAAAATGTAGATGAAGCTAAAGTTAGGCTGCATGAAATAAACGGGTAACAATATTTTTCTATGTATGTTTACATTGAGTTATATAAAATCCTCTGCGCAAATATAGGTATGTTA